>NW_027263436.1:0-7500 GCF_902827115.2 Pseudochaenichthys georgianus
TAATTGGCAGAGCTGCGGAGAGTCGGAGCGGCTGTAGGCGAGGCTTCGGTGCATTAATGTCTGTGTAATGAAGCGATGCAATCCCCCATCGAGAGGTACACCTGCAGCTCTGAGTGGCGTCCTTCAGAGGATGCACTCAGAAGGAAACGTGTGTGTTCTGGGAGAGAGGGCTGACCTTTCCCTCACGGTTTCACTCGATAGCTATTAAACACATGTCCTGTGTCCAGGCAGAAAGGATCAATGTTGATGCTCCACAGGTTCAATTGGTTCATCCTTGGCCCGAAATACGAGGTTTCAAGCTGGATCAGGTTTGCTTGAAAAATGATTATAGAATCTCTTCTCAACCCTCCTATTGTCCCCCCCCCCCCCTTACTTTGGGGTTCGTGGTCAAATGTGACCGGTCCTGTTTTAACTGCTATCACATGAACACAAAAGCCATTAATCACCACCACATTTTATTTCACAGCCTTTCAAACTGTACATGTGGTATCAGAGTACTGGTACACACGAAGCACTGCAGTACATATACAGAGAACAGACACTGAACATGTATTGCGTGCCAGGTGTGATCCATGTGGGGGAGGGGCACATAAGAGCGGGAAATGTATCAATTCGTTCTGTGTGTGTGTGTGTGTGTGTGTGTGTGTGTGTGTGTGTGTGTGTGTGTGTGTGTGTGTGTGTGTGTGTGTGTGTGTGTGTGTGTGTGTGTGTGTGTGTGTGTGTGTGTGTGTGTGTGTGTTAGGGCTGCTCGATTATGCCAACAATCATAATCTCGATTATTTGGGTCAATAATTGTAATTGCGATTATTAAATGCGATTATTCATTGACTTTGAAAACATCCATTTATTGGAGAAAAAAATGTGAACAGTATGTTTTTAACAGTTGATTACCCTGAACGTTAAGTTTAACTCAACTGAAAAACCAAAAATAAATAAATATTTAAAAAAAAAAAAAAGTAATAATAATAAAAAATAAATAATCGTTTTATTTCGATTACGTTGTTTTCGTAATCGTTGCAAGCCATAATCGTAATCGCGATTTAAATTTAATTGAGCAGCCCTATGTGTGTGTGTGTGTGTATGTGTGTGTGTGTGTGTGTTATCTGATCCGGATGGTTACCAATTCCTTTTCTTTATGGCGGTCATGTTTGAGCGGGAACACCATGGTGTCACAAAGTTGACTAAATCATCCAGAACCCAATGAAAGTGTGATCAGCTAGTGGATATGTTCAAAGTCTCCTGTGAAGGATGTCATGAAGCCTTGATGCAATCGAATGTAAAACTAAAAAGTAGTGAATCGGTCAGATTTGACCCGAAGACAACAGGAGGGTTAATTAGTTCATTACACATGTATTGTGTTCTGTATAACCCTCTTTCAGTGACCCTTACCTTTCAGATGTGTAAGGAATGAACTCAGAGATCAAGTGTTCAATAACAGCTGGTCACAAATGGCCCAAACGTTGCCTAATCTTACACTGAAATATGTAAGTACATGACGGGACACAAAAGTTCAATGCCATCACAAACTATGGCTGCTTTACACATGCCTTTTAGCACCAAGGGGATCTTAAAGATGGCCTATAGAATAATGTCATTACAATACAGTAGTCACTTTATTTCATCACTCGTACCCATACTTGCCAACCTTGAGACATCAGAAACCGGGAGGATTTCAAAAGCACCGCGGGGGGGGGGTGCTAGTGGATCAACAGAGCTGTCAGATTAACATTAACATGCTTATTGTAGTTCCGAGTGCAATGCCCTGCGGCCTGTAGCGCCATCCTCTCGATGGAGCGTATGTGTGGGCTGGACCAGGGAGGGAGTGAACAGAGGGTCGAGTTGTCCATTCTTGTTCTGTTTTTCTGTCACTATCTAGTTGCGCATGCTACTAAAGAGACGCGCTACCATGGAAACCAAACAATGGTGTAGCTGTATTGTATCAATGTGGAAAGATGTTCAATCTAAATATCTCTTCTGTTAAAAACTGAGAAAAGTTGGGGATAAAGTTGTCGTATCATTTGGTAAAATACCTCTTACAAATATCTACTTTCCCATACTGCTCTTGCTTCATGGCATTGTGAAAACAGAAGTGTGTGTGTGTGTGTGTGTGTGTGTGTGAAATTGGGACTCTGGGCGTTATTTTGAGGAAGCTGTGGTCAGATGTGAGCGGGGTGGAGAAACTGAGAAACTGATATTAAGAAAGAGACGAGAGAGAGAGAGATTAGTTCAGACTGGACGAGACGCGGCTCTGCAGGTAAACAACTATACTTTCAGATATTGCACATCAAGGTATTAACGTTGTAAACATGCCGTGCTTAAGTATGTGGGTATAGCAGTTTCAAAGGACTACATTTTAGACGAGTTGTAGTTCAGTGTAGTTATAGTTTATTTTTCTGTGTATACAATCAAGAAGTAGAAACAAACCGGCTACTTCATTCTTATAGTTTGAAATAATACTGTAACTTTTGAGAGAGAGGAAATAACACAATCTTCCACTGACGAATTAAAAGCTGAATTCTTTAAAACACAAATGCAACGCTGCTAGCCTGCTGGTACGCTAATATTATTTAATGAGCTCTGTTGCATTGTTATTGTTAGCATCTATGCTATTACATGGCTATAGACGAACATACTTGACTCAGGTCCAATCGAATTACAGTTCTAATACCTGTGGTTTCATTACTGTATTATTGCGACTGTGGCTGTGAGGGAGTGCGGTCGTCTTTCCACCAGAAGGTTGTGGGTTCGATCCCAGCCCATGCAGTCAACATGTTGATGTATCCTTGGGCAAGATACTTAACCCTGAGTTGCTCCCGATGGCCAACGGTGTGTGCATGTTAGGTCCTAGAGTTAGGTACACTGCTCTGTGTGATTGGGTGAACGACATGTAGTATGTAAAGCGCTTTGAGGGGTCTTAAAGACTGGATAAAGCGCTATATAAGTACAGTCCATTTACCATTTATCAGGCTGTTATACATCCCAGTTTCTACTTATCCCTATGATGAATGCAATATAATGTGTACAGAACCCAGAGGGATAAGACATGCTAAAAGTCAACATCGGCTTGTTTTAACTTGTAACGTATGCACCTGACTTACACCAAGTCTTTTTGTGGCTAAAACATATCAATCCTTGCTTAAAGTATACGCAATATTTGATCTTTTCCTATATAGAGGTTTTGTCGCCTTAAAAAATAACTCTTAGCGTGATACATTCTAAATTAAAGCCCCTGTACATACTGAACCCATACCAAGTATGTTGCTGCTTGAACATATCCACGTATTGTAATGTACTTATTCTAACCCAGACCACGTAGTTCTGTTGTCTGAGCGAAATAACTTTTCGTTACATCTTAGGAACCATTGATTAGGATACGTTGATGAACGCTTTTTTTAATCAAGCAGTTTTTATCTGATCAACAGTCTCAATGTCCTCGTCTTGTGAAACTGTATTTGAGAAGTGGATACAGGCGTGTCCTGTTCCTGTTTCATCACAAACACTCTCACTTTCAACATGTTTCTTTCACAGTGCTCATTCTCCGAGCAAGATGATGAAATGTCCAGCCGCCGTTGATGCTCCTGCGACTCCCGAGTACGCTAACGGTAGCTATGCTAACGGTGAAGCTAACCAGGAGAGAAGCTGTACAGAAACACCGACAGCTGTCCCAACTAACGCCCCGGGGCCCAGACATCGCCCTCTCTCCATCTCCTTCCCTCGTTCCCATCAGAGACGGTATTCTGCCGACCTCTGCAGGTGTTCCCCCTCCCCCGTTATCACTCTGAAGAAGAACTCAAAGGAGCCGGACCCCCCTCGGCGCGTTGTCTCCCCCCTCACACCCCAATCGGTGCCCCGTAATCCCTCCAAACGCTACTCCTGCCCCCCATTTGCTGTTTTTAGCGTCAAAACTCGCCCTTTTGCATCTTCTTCCTCATCCTCTTCCCCCACCTCCTCCAGCTCTTCCTCCTGCTCCTCTCCGCCACCTGCTGTCCAGACTTCAACCATCACTGGTCCCGATCCATTAGGTTGGAAACTGCGTCGGAAATCGAGCTCCCCGTCCCCTCGTGCTAACAGGCTATCTCTGCAAATCCCACTTCCTGTCATTCATCGTGAACTCCCTGCATCCACCTCTCCGTTCAATCCGGATCCATCTGCTAAAACCAGAGCTCCTCTGCCACCACAACCCGACCCGGAGACGCCACTCCGATTCCTCCGCCTTCCTCAAGAACTCTCACCCCCTGGTGACGCTGGAGGAGCTTCGTAACGTTCGTCTTCACGCGGTTCTCGCTCGGGATCAGTCTGACGATGTGTTCGGTGATGGAGGTGAGGAAGAGGAGGGAGAGGAGGTGAAGGCAACGGGCAAAGAACCGCCACCTGTCCCAGAAAAAAACGTCACGGCGAGGCAGATAGCACAGCTGATGGCTCGTTCACACCTACGTAAAGAAATCATTTACAGCAGGGTCATGAAGACCAAGCGAGAGAATTCTCACGAGACTGAGGACACAAGCATGATTGTCCAAAACACTGGTAAGTACTCGTGAAAATCTACTTTGAATTAGAGATAAAAAAACGACAAAGTGTATCTGACCTTTAACAACGATCTGCTTAGAGAGGCATTTCAGCACGACGACAGTGAGGACATTTTAATTGGTGCAGCCCAATGCTCGAAACACTGGCAAGCACTCAATACGATCCCCTATTGTTATGGATAATAATGATGATAATGGGAAAACACAGAACTACACAATATGGTGTACCTCTTTCGAAAACCAGTAAAACAGGTATTCTATAAATGTAGCATTGCATCAGAAATCCTTAATTTGTCCAACTGTCATATATCATATACTTTGTTAAAGCAAATATGCAAGTAAAGAAGTGGACTAACATTAGATACAAGAGGCAAGGATACTGTATGTTAATTAAAAACGAATATATAGTATGGTGTGTGGCGCAGTGGGTTGTGCGTATGTGTTGGGGTCAGGGGGTCGCAGGTTCAAACCCCACTGCAGTCAGCATGTCCTTGTGTCCCTGAGACACACTTGCCCACAGTATTGAGTATGTAAGTCGCTTTGGATAAAAGCGTCTAACAAGTGACAAGTAATGTATATAAGTAACAGCATTGTAAAAGTAGTGAAGTACCCGCTAGTAACATTTACAAATCATAACAAAGTATATATTGGAAATACGATAAAAGACACTTGTAAAGACAGAATTGAAACTGAAAAAGGCCTCAACTGTTGCAACAAAGAATATCATGAGTTTAAGTCCTGAGATTGGATCAAGCTCCAAAACAACAGGAAACTACACTTCCCATAATGCAACACTACGCAATGTAATATGATACGACTGCAGTAGAATCAGAATAAGTACGACTGTTCTCTTCACACAAACAGTAGATAATGTTTGTCTGTCTTTGAAGGACACAGAAGATGCTACTTCAGACCCATGCAGTGCCTTTGACTCTGATTGGCTTCTTTATTTCCCCTCAGCTGAGAGGGAAGGCGTTAGAGTTTCAGTCGATATTGAAATAACTTGCTGTGTTTCAGGAGGACTGCGAGATGATACCAGCTGCCCTGGGGTCAGATCCACGCCCCGCTTCCCTGGATAGGAGACTAACTACCAGAAACATGTGTAAACATTACAGTATCATTTATATAATAACACTTTATATTAAGGTACACATGTTCACCATCAACTAGTTGTTAATTAACATGTATATTAGCCCTGTATTAGTCATTATTAAACACGTATTAATGCCTTATTCTACATGACCATATTCTACAAGTACTACATTAAGAGTTTGTCCTCAATAACCCTCTAGTTAGTGCTTATTTATTGTAAGTAAGGACGTTGTTGAGCATGCGTTAGGGCAGGGGTGTCAAACTCAAGGTCCGGGGGCCAAATCCGGCCCGCCACTTCATTTTATGTGGCCCCACAAGAGCATGCAAAGAATATAATAAGTTTATTATAATGTTACGTGCCGCTTTACAGGAGAACGTTGCCCATAAACTACATGTCCCACAATGCATCTCATTTTGTGACAATGAAGAGACTTGCAATGATTTGCCCTCGACTTCTGCTTTCAGACGTAGTTAATTATTAAGTTATTACCCTCTCCGATAATAATCCAATGCAGAGGATATATTGTAAAAAAATTATACATTATTTTATATTTATTATCTAAGTATATTTATATAGTCTTAAAGTTACCACCGGCCCTTTGAGTGCAACCATAATTCTCATGTGGCCCGTGATGAGATGAGACACCCCTGCGTTAGGGTCTTAATATGCTCAATATGGGCGTCATATTCTCTCATAATAGCACCTCACACATATGGGCTATTCTTATGACATGAAACTACACGTGGTAATTGTGTCAAAATAACTCAAAATGACGTATTTCTAACTCAGAATATGTTTCCTATTTTAAAGGGAAGTCTTGTTCAATAAGCTGTAGTTTGACTCTGATATGTGAATGAACGAGTTGAGGGGGAATATGTGCACCTTAATGCAAAGTGTACCAAGCTGTTAAACTTAAAGTCTCCTCGATGCTTTCCTGCTGAATGTTTGCTGTAAATATCTTGTTTGGCAGACCTGCATGTTTTTACTTTATGATCTGACTAACTAGATCTATAACTATGACTATGAGCCAAATGAATTAGAAATAGAGCTTTTACTTCTTATAATATATAGAATACATTTCTTCAGTCTGTCTGAGCTATACCTTCATTATATATATTCCTTCTTTGTGATTTCGTACTGATGGTTGAGCTGTTGATGATGATCAGAGCCCCACAGCGACAGGCCGTGTGAGGCTGCATAAAGTTTCTGAAGAATTCATTCGTTCGTCTTTTGCTTTATCAGCAACTCTCATGATATTATGACCACGCACACACACACACACACACACACACACACACACACGCACGCACGCACGCACACACACACGCACTGAAACCCCCCCCCCCCCCACACACACACACACACACACACACACACACACACACACACACACACACTGAAACCCCACATCCACACACACACACACACACACACACACACACACACACACACACACACACACACACACACACACACACACACACACACACACACACACACACACACACACACACACACACACACACACACACACACACACACACACACACACACACACACACACTCATAGACCCCATGTCCACACACACACACACACACACACACACACCACACACACACACACACACACCACACACACACACACACACACACACACACACACACACACACACACACACACTGAAACCCAACGTCCACACACACACACACCCACACTGAAACCCCACGTCCACACACACACACACACACACACACACACACACACACACACACCACACACACACACACACACACACACACACACACACACACACACACACACACACACACACACACACACACACGCACACACACACACACACACTGTGCAGCAGCTATCAC
>NW_027263436.1:10000-58577 GCF_902827115.2 Pseudochaenichthys georgianus
TAGGACCTCTTTAATATGTTCCCGATCCTTTCCAAGCAGCGGGTTTGTTGGAGGAGGAAAGAACACGTCGGTACAACAAACAGAGTATTTGAAGACGTCTTAGTGGTTTTGATTTGGATCACCTGAGCCGAAAGGACATGTTCCCACCCGGGGAAACAGAGTGAGCTGCGGGATCAAACGCTGGAGTGGATAAGCTCTCTCTTCCACTGATTAATAAGTAAAGCTTGAAGGGTGCATCCTCAGGAGGATACACGAGGCGCAGATGAAAAGGCAGAAGAAGAAGATATATTTTCCTCCTTCAGAGCGAGCCAGAAGAGACACCCACTGGTTAGTCTCTCTCAGTGTGTGTGCGTGTGTGTGTGTGTGTGTGTGTGTGTGTGTGTGTGTGTGTGTGTGTGTGTGTGTGACTGTGTGTCAGGTTGTGTGACAAGCTTCTGTGGAGTTTTTTTTTGCATTGAAGTGTATTAAAGTGTCCAAATAAGTGCAATGCATGTTTGTGAATTTGCATATTCACGTGTTGCAGGTCCCACTTAAAGCACGCTACATTTAGCTCCAGATCATTACATCAGACTTCAGTTACGTAAACATCCCTCCAGAGAAACATCTGAAGCCCTCAGGCTAGAAACCGTAGACATGTTGACCGCTCAAAGGGGCCTTAGTATCAGGGGCGGTTCTAGGGGGGGCCAGGGGGGGCCAGTGCCCTAACCTCTGGCCCCCCCAGTCAAATTGGTCTAGAACCGCCACTGCGTAGTATGCTTTCCTGTATGTGTCCAATAGAGAGCTGAAGTCCCTCCCTTTCCGGTGGACCTCGTATTGAAGTCAACGGCGAGAGAGAAATTATCTTTCGATCCCGCTTGAATTGTGCCACGAATTACACATATGATGTTTGTCAATTTAAAAGATAATTTGTAAGTCAAGAAAAACAAGGTTTGTCGGGAAACTGTGAAGTAACTGCTCAATGAACTCTCTGGTCTCGCACAACACGCGTCACCGACACCAAGACGGCCGTCACGTTATCCCATTCACCTTCTTTCAGAATGAGGCGAAACGTATTACACGAGGACAAAATCATTGCACGTCTGTGTTTTGTTTTAGCAACTAGTTTTCTCGTTAAGAACGGCGTGGTCGCTGTGTATGCTGTGGATAACATTAGTGTTGGCAAGGACAAGGTACACTCCCGTGTTTTGTTTGAATGCTCTTACATTTTTGCATAAAGAGAGGTTTTATTAGAAGTATTATTTTCTCTCGCGTCCAGGAAGAAGTTTAAAAAGTAAGAGACAATGGAGTCTCTGAGAAATTGGTTACTTTAATTAAATAGCGTGGTAATGAAACAGCTGTGGTCCCGATGTTGCAGCGTTGAAAAAAGAGCGAGCCCCCGCCTGTTAGCGATCTCCTTCGTGGCTCCCGTGACGTCGGAGTCCTCCCATCGCTTTCTTCTTATGTCCGATATCACGTAAACCAGAGGATTTAAACGCTGTATATTCATTGCATCACTCCACACGCCTTTTCTCTTTCTTATTCATGACTTTTATTTTATGCATTTCAACGGCTGTCATCTTGTTTACGTCAAACCGGAAGTGAAGCTTACTGTTGGTATTCCAGAGACTTCTTCCGGAATAGCTTTTCAAAATAAACTTTAGCATCAACGTTTTCACAATAAAACAGTTTTAAGCTTACTGTGTGTTTAAACTAAATGACATCATTGATTTTAATTTCTTACAGTTTGCATTACATTGTCAGGCCTGTGTTGCAGGAGCAGCAGATAGCATACATCTCCGCTGCTCATATTTGCACATACTTGTCCAGTGTGTTCTCTCCTCTCTAGACGTGGTGGCCGCGTGCCAGCTGACGCCGGAGCAACACATTGATTTGGACTCTACTTGTTGTGGGAATCTTTTTGAACAACAAAGCCTCCCTGCGGTCAAGAGGCTTTCAGGGATTTCATGATTGAATGATTTTTCTCTGTGGCCTCTCATCCAGGTCAATAGCAATACAATCCCCCAGAGAGAGAGAGAGAGAGAGAGTGTGTGTGTGGTTGTGTGTGTGTGTGTGTGTGTGTGTGTGTGTGTGTGTGTGTGTGTGTGTGTGTGTGTGTGTGCGTGTGTGTGTGTGAGAGTCGAGGCGTGTTTTTATGTGTGTGTTCTGCATGCAAGTAAGTGCACATCTGTACAGCCTGATTGTAAAGGGATTAAAAGGCTCCTGAGACAGATTACACGTCTGTATACATGCATGCATTAATACACGGCATAATATTACAGATGAA
This sequence comes from Pseudochaenichthys georgianus, assembly GCF_902827115.2. Classification (NCBI taxonomy): domain Eukaryota; kingdom Metazoa; phylum Chordata; class Actinopteri; order Perciformes; family Channichthyidae; genus Pseudochaenichthys; species Pseudochaenichthys georgianus. The sequence continues at coordinate 12,264 of NW_027263436.1, forward strand.
TATTGCGAGCAATGAGGAATAAAACACATCATTCTTTTGCAAAGGAGAGTTGGAATTGGAAACGCTGGTGATTAGCTCTCTTTATTTTTAACTTAATTTGAATCTGACCTTGAGGAGAGAGACAATCGAGAACCAATCAGAACTTGTATACATTATGGAGAATGCATGGATTACTGGCTGGCAGGACATATATAAATACATTCATACAATACAAATATATTTCTGGTTAAACTCACTTTTATTAAATTGCTTTTATGTGTTTTATTGCTGTTTCATTATTCATTCATGTATTATTATTATTATTTGAATGTGTTTAATTAAGATTATCATTTTTATTAATGTATTAATACATTTTTTGACTTTTTTATTATCATTATTTTAAGAATCAATTGAATGTATTATTATTGTATTATTATCATATAATATAATGTATTTAATATTATTTAAATAATGTATTATTTGTATAATTATATTATTATTATTATATTCAATGTATTTATTATAATTTGTATAATTAATTTAATGTATTAAATATTACCATTCCCAGCCAGGCTGCGGGTGTGTGTGTGTGTGTGTGTGTGTGTGTGTGTGTGTGTTCGGGCTGTCTCGCTGTCTCACAGGGAGGGGGGGGGGGGCAGGAGCTCCAACAAGCCGTGTAGGACAGATACACAGACTACACAGAGATGCTGTGAGAAACCAATGTGAGTTTGGAACATTGAACAATATAAATCTATTCTAGTCGACCTCAACGATGGAACTATGATCAGTAGAAATGGCCATGACACGGAGCTTTAACACAAACCTAAAAACACTAGGCTTTGTTTGAAATCTCTACGGTCATGATGTCAGCTTTGGCGACCTTAAGACACACTTATCTGAAAGTATGTCAGATATTTCACTAAATTCATTGCATGTCCGAGGACTATTTAAAAACGTTATCCTATCAGTTAACCGGTCAGCTGTGAGACTTAAGTCGTGGAGTAAGTTAAAGTATATTTACCTGTACGGGTATAAAGGTGGCATTTCATTGAAACACCAAGTACATGACAAGTGTCCCTAAAACTGTGATGAGGTAGACGTTGTGTGACGTGTGGGGAGTTGATTATATCACCACTGCACTGATGATATGTGATGGTGCTGGAGCTGGAGCACAACAGGCAGGACATCGTGGAACCAGAACGTCAGCGCTCTGCTGATGGTTGCTCTGCTGCAGCACCTGATCAGACGTTCAATAAACCAATCGGGTGAAACCAAGAGTCACAGAACTCAATCTACCTAAAGAAAGTGTGTGGCCCTTCCATGGTCTACGGAGGAGCGTCCCAGACCCTGCAGTCGGGTTGTTAGGAGAGTTGATTACTAACAAGCTCGAATTGTGTCCTGCATCGCGAGTCGTGGCTGTGGTCCTGGATCATCGGTCCTGGATGGACATCCTCGTGGATTCATCTTCTTATTACAGACACATGCATTTCCTAACATTCGGTCTAAATGCTGTAAAATGTATCATCTCTTCCATTTCCACACGGCATCTATTGCACGTCTGTCCGTCCTGGAGAGGATCCTCCTCTGCTGCTCTCCCTGAGGTTTCTCCATGTTCCCTTAAACTGTGGGGTTTCTCCGGAAGTGTTTCTTTGTACGATGTGAGGGTCTAAGGACAGAGGGTCTGAGGACAGAGGGTCTGAGGACAGAGGGTCTGAGGACAGAGGGTCTAAGGACAGAGGGTCTAAGGACAGAGGGTCTAAGGACAGAGGGTCTAAGGACAGAGGGTCTAAGGACAGAGGGTCTGAGGACAGAGGGTCTAAGGACAGAGGGTCTAAGGACAGAGGGTCTAAGGACAGAGGGTCTAAGGACAGAGGATCTAAGGACACAGGGTCTGAGGACAGAGGGTCTGAGGACAGAGGGTCTAAGGACAGAGGGTCTAAGGACAGAGGGTCTAAGGACAGAGGATCTAAGGACACAGGGTCTAAGGACAGAGGGTCTAAGGACAGAGGGTCTGAGGACAGAGGGTCTAAGGACAGAGCGTCTAAGGACAGAGGATCTAAGGACACAGGGTCTAAGGACAGAGGGTCTAAGGACAGAGGGTCTAAGGACAGAGGGTCTAAGGACACAGGGTCTAAGGACAGAGGGTCTAAGGACAGAGGGTCTAAGGACAGAGGGTCTAAGGACAGAGGGTCTGAGGACAGAGGGTCTAAGGACAGAGGGTCTAAGGACAGAGGGTCTAAGGACAGAGGGTCTAAGGACAGAGGGTCTGAGGACAGAGGGTGTCGTATTGTCATACTGATATTCTGTACACACTGTGAAGTCCACTGAGACGAATGTAACATTTAAGTAAGTGGGCTATATAAATAAACATTGATTGATTGATTTTACATGTTAGTGTGTGTGTGTGTGTGTGTGTGTGTGTGTGTGTGTGTGTGTGTGTGTGTGTGTGTGTGTGTGTGTGTGTGTGTGTGTGTGTGTGAGAGTGTGTCTCACATGTTTAACTGTACTGAACAGGTGTGCTCTATCACCTCTCCAAAGGGGTTACAGCCCAGACTGACACACACACACACACACACACACACACACACACACACACACACACACACACACACACACACACACACACACACACACACACACACACCCACACACACACACACACACACACACACACACACACACGGTGGATTATTAGATTAGTATTTCATGTAGGAAAGGATTCCCAGCGATGCTCCGATCGATCAGCCGCCACACAATGACTAGACGATATTCAGTCAATCGAAATGTCAACGTTCAAGATGAAAAATAACACAATTACAGCGGGTCTTCCCAGATTGGAGATTTATTCTTTTAACATTTAGAAGAGTCCTTATTTCAACCTCACAAATAGGCTGACAGCTCAATGTCGACGGTGAGAGAATATCATTACCCACGACATCTGTTATTAACCCTACGTGTAATAAAGAAACACGATGAAATACATTGGAGGAGAAAATGTCAGGATCAGGAAGATTAATTTTCCGAGCCGGGAATTTGATGAAAGGTGAAGAGAAGAGAGACGACGGAGAGTGCCGCTGCTTCATGATTCAACATCAGGTTCAAATCGATCAGCAAACCAAGAACCTGCTGCAGGTGCTCCGTCTATACATCGCCTCTCACCACTGGTGGTCCGTGAGCGCCCCCTATTGGTCCGTGAGTATATTGGTAACATTTCACATTTGAAATAAATAAATAAATTTAAGTTTTACGCACTCTCGCGGGAATATCTCCGCAATGGAGCGAGCTTAAGTTTCACTTTCGATTGTATGATATAGCCCAGATAAACACCTTCATCCCACATGTGGCCACTTGTTTGTACCATTTTCAGGCGATTTGTAAAAAACGATGTGTTTTTGGATATTTGTGGAGTTAGGTGGTCCGCGAGTGTTTTTTTATTGGTTTGGTATGAAAAAGTTTGAGAAACACTGCCTTATGGGGACCTCCAATTTGTCCCCATAAGGGAAGCCAGTCCCCACACGTGACTATGTAAACAGATGTAGGTCCCCACAAGTATAGTAATAATAGACCACACACACACACACACACACACACACACACACACACACACACACACACACACACACACACACACACACACACACCACACACACACACACACACACACACACACACAAAGTGCATCCAGGCTGCCAGATGGAGACACACACTTTTAAAATGGCTCCTAACTCTGTTCTGATTGGATCAAAGCAGAGACTGTACCCGACCTGCAGATGGTCAGAGCAGGGACACACTGTGAGAACAAAGACGGCTCCATTTGGGGGGAGAGTGAGCTCTTATCCAATCATGTGTTGCCACTGTGGTCATTGGGACTCACTCAACTCGTCATTTACCTTCAAAGCTCTGCAACGTCCACTTTTATATTCTGCGGCACTATTCAAACGAGGGCTTTGTTCAGCTAAAGGGAACGTGTTCCACTTCCAAGGTGTCCTTTAGTCTGGGGACATACTGTAACCCACTGCTTATACTAATGACAGATTTTGTCCCGAACACTTTTTTGCTAAACAGCATGCACCACGAAACGGAATAATGATGCTTTGAGAAAAGATTTGTCCGCACACTAAGACAGCAAACCATTTGATTGGAGGAGAAACAAGTGTTATTTGTCTTAAACATAAACAGGAAAGAAACATGACGAAAGAAATGCATCGATAAGTACTTTGAACACATACTCACTGATGCAATTGATGCTTATACCAAAGATACCTAATATATATCCTTATTATAACCCAAACCATCATTTCCTAAACCTAAACAAGTAGTTTTGTATCGATTCCCCAAGTTATCCACCTGTTTTAATGCATTTAATAGTAATTGTTCTTCATTAACCGACTAATATTTCTTTGTGATCGGACAAAATAACCGCTAATTATTACAGAAAAGACTTTTTAGGGTTGAAACTTGACGAGAAAGCAGATATTTCAGGTCAGAGAGGGGGACAAGCGGCCGTCAGACTGTAAGAGAGTGTTAGTTCTTACCCGGATGTTGTCGAAGGACGCTTTGTTGGTGACGTCGTAGAGAAGAAGCAGAGCTGAGGAGAGAGAGGAAGAACAGCCATTTAAAAATTGATACGACTGTTTTGTCATCGGCTGCAGAATCACAGATCAGTTCGTCCACAAACAAGTGGGAAGAGAGAGTGTAAGTAACTCGGGGAGAGGCGGTCAGAATGGAAAACGTGACGGGAACGTGGGGGGGGGGGGGGGCTCAACATCGGTAATTAAAGTTTTCAAAGTCTCAAAATGCTACAACTACTGTACACAAACTGGCATGAATGTGAAGTGTGTTGTTAAAGGAGTGATGAAAGCGTAGTCAAGGAGCACTATTGGAGCGACTTTGATGGTTATTGGACTCAGGATTAATCCATTTGGATTCCCGCTGTATGGAGAAATGAAAGGACGGCGGAAGTGGAAACAATTCACAAAGGGATTAAACTGCTCAAAGTAAACCGGATTTTGCCGATGTGTTTATGTGGATTCAAAAGTCGTAAATAATCTACAAAATGGAGGAGACCGATCTGATCGAAGCAACTGACAAATAATCCAACTGAAACCGGCATGGACGATGACTATGTTTTAAACATGCGCTTATCCAGAAAAGCCTGGTTTGGACACTTTACGGCAGAAGAAACATTTCTATTAAAGAAAGAATTATACATTTCTGTCTTTTTATGCCTTTAATACTAACTTGAATTGTTATTCGAATGAATGAATTATTTTTTATATTTCATTGTAATGTAGAGACATGGCCTTTAGTGACAATCATGTATTGAGTTACAATTATATGTATAAAAAAAAAGTCTAAATATGATATTTGGCCTCAATTCATCTGAGGCCTGGCGCCCCCCCTGCGGTCTTTGGCGCCCCCCCCTGCGTCCTTTGGCGCCCCCCCTGTGGTCTTTGGCGTATGCGCTAACCGTGCATGCAGCCTGTTGCAGCTTCTCCTGCTAGATTTGTCAACTTCCACCTTTCTTATTTGATCTTACTTGCTGTGTTTTTGTTATAACTTCTTTTAGTAACTTATCCGGCTGTGTCCTTTCTAAACGTACTTGAGAGAGAGATTTGTTTTCAGTGTTAGTTTTAAAGCAAACTTGGACGAGAGGTCCTTGCAGTCCTTCTTATATTTATCATTGATGTAATAATGCTAATAACGGTTTTAGAAGACACTGATAAACCGGTTTTTAAACACGTGTGGCCGATTTGGATCCTGATGGACATCCACGATTAATTACATCGTAAGACTTACATATCGTGTGTCTTTAAACGCAGAATTACAATCCATTCTCTGTCCCAACAAAACCATTCCTGGCTGAGAAGTGTTCCACGAAGCAGCAAAGGGTGCATGCTAATGAGTTGAATCAGTCTTAAGCCCATTATGTCCTGCAGTTTGACCTTTAAGAGACAAACAAATGGCACCACATCAATACAACATCCATCCCAGCATCCATTTGTGTGAGATGTGTTTCAGTAATTGGTTCAACAAGAGCTTTTGGATCCGACCCAAGAGAAAGGCTGCTGCAAAGTGCTGAGCTCCACTGTTTACACGGGATGACTGATGCACCTGAATCCTGATCACCTCCAACTGCTGTCCGCCGGATGCAATCGCCTCAGGCGTTTAAGAGCAGGAGGTGGAGGGCATTATATCGCTCTATCAGACGGAAAAGTCATTACACCAACGAGGGAAATCGGCTCGAATGCATTTCTCATCTGGATCTACTTTCACTTGCAATAATTAGCCCCAGCTTATTACCTCCTCCTGCATAATGCCTCCAGCTTCTGCTTTACACACATCCTCCTCATTGTTCCACACCCCCTGCACACACACACCGCCTCTTCCCCGTCCCTCCAGCCATGGCTACTTGCTCAATATCTTTTGGATTAAGCACGGTTGGCGCATATTCACTAGAACAGTGGTTCCCAACAGGGGGGGTGCCAAAGAACGCAGGGGGGGCACCCAAAGACCGCAGGGGGGGGCGCCAAAGACCGCAGGGGGGCGCCAAAGACCGCAGGGGGGCGCCAAATATCGCGGGGGGGGGGGCCCCAAAGACCGCAGGGGGCGCCAAAGACCGCAGGGGGGCGCCAAAAGACCGCAGGGGGGGCGCCAAAGACCGCAGGGGGGGCCGCCAAATACCACAGGGGGGGCGCCAAATACCGCAGGGGGGGCGCAAGGCCTCAGATGAATTGAGGCCAAATATCATATTTAGACCTTTTTGTTGTTGTTGTTGTTTGTTTATTCCAGCCAGACAAGTGCGTGAACCGTGCGCACAATCGGGCTGGGAAAACGCTGAGAAAATTAGGAGATTTAGAGACAAAAAAAGAGACAGAAGGAGAGAGATGACCTGCTACTCATGTGTTTATCAGCCACCAGGAGTCGCTTCTTCACCCTCCGCTAATCCAATTCCACTCTGGCGTAAAGAGTTGGGAACGTGGTTGGAGGTCGAGATGAATAACGATCAGCTGTGTCACATGGATGTGTCAGACAAACCAAACGACTCAATCATTCCAGCACCTTCTGATCTGACGGTGCAAAGATGGACGCAAAGGTGACGTTTGTTTTAGTTCTGCAGTAGTCAAGCAATCTGAAAGCATCCCGTCTCCTTCAGCTGTCAGCATCCATTTCTATTAACTGTTACTGAAACCTGACCCAAACTACGGATTGCACCTTGTGGTGTTTGGGCAATTGCTGTTTCAAAGCTGCACCTCCTCACAGGACGTAAAGACTTTCCTACAGTGGCAACTAATGGCCATTTTGACATTTCAATGACTTCGCATTGCTATTTTTTTTTTATTCTAGTGCATGAGCCAACCGTGCATGCAGCCTGTTGCAGTTTCTCCTGCTAGACTTGTACTATTTTCAACTTCCACCTTTCTTATTTGATTTGTTGTTTTTCTGTTAATAAATGATATTAGTAACCTATTAAGCTGTGCCCTCTCTAAGCTTTCTTGTAGAGGGAGATTTAGTTTGAGTTTTCTTGCCATTAAGTCACCGTAGCTGCCTTGTAGCTGTCACTACCCGATCCGCAGCTCTGCCCGATCTGCAGTGCGCATGTGCAAGATGGTCCGCCATATTGTACGGCAACCCAAGAAGGACACTTGACACAGTGGCTTTTGGCAAAGCTCAAAAAGAGTTAAGTACATTGTCAGAATAAGTGAGAAATGAATTTAACTTCTGTTAGACAGCTATCATACTGAATACATATTTACTGTGAATGTGTGCAACATGTATGGCATATGGCTGTCTAACAGAAGTTAAATCCTTTTCTCACTTATTCTGATAATGTACTTAACACCAAATGAAAGAACCCAATAAAAAGAGTTGTTAAATAATCGTGAAGTCACGTTGTATTAACAATAACTCATCCCTCTTCAGTTTTCTTTTTGAGCTTTGCCAAAAGCCACTGTGTCAAGTGTCCTTCTTGGTTTGCCGTCCGGAGTTCTCCAATATGGCGGACCATCTCGCACACTGCAGATCGGGCAGGGCTGCAGATCGGGTAGTGACAGTAGCTACCAGGTGAAGCTAATCGCGCTAAAGCTGGCGGTTGGTGCATGGTGGTTGGAACAATGGCTATTCCCACTGAAATCTCGAGAAGGAAACATGTCTTTCCCATGAGCCTGAGTCTTCGTCATGTCTTGTGTATTGTTTTTGGATATTGCACTAGTCCAAACTGTGATTTTGACGACATTTTTTTTTTTTTTTGCAGCACTAGAAGACAGAAATATGTCTCAAAGATGGAGGAAGTCACTTTAAAGGACAGAGGAAGAGACAGATAAATGAAAGGTGGTGACAGTGAGTAACATAAAGAGACAGAAAGGTGGGTAAGATGAACCGAGGCAGACATATTGATGGATCCACCATAACCTCTGCAGGAAACTGTGAGGCGATAAGAAGACAAATATGCTAATTAGATAGCCTTATGGAGAATATAAAGTGCTTCCTCTGGCTCTTTGTAATAATGGCTTTCCTTAGAAGTTGAAGTTGCAAACTGCGCTGATGGCTATTCAGCTATTACACTGGCTGAAAGGTTTTTATTAAATGCATCTTACTGCATCGTCTGCTGACTGAAAGAAAGGAGAAACACTTTAATAAACTGTCCTGACAATAAAAAGTGTCTTCCAGAGGACGCAACACATTGTGGTCGAGCAGCAGTGATGTCTGTTCTCTGAGGCAGAAGCAAAGGGCAGGGTATTATTAAGAATTAACTAAAATTCAAACAGATTACGTTCTGCTCCGAACGGCGAGACCTGCAGGCCGGACAAGAAGCCTGACGTGATGAAATATTCATTCAAATAACAAGGTTTCAATCGTTCGTACAAACGGACAAAAAAGATAGAAGTTTAAAGAGTCCTCCCCTGCTGATGTTCAGGTGTATATCAGGTATGTAGTGTATCTACTTTAAAGAGTCCTCTCCTGCTGATGTTCAGGTGTATATCAGTATGTAGTGTCTCTACTTTAAAGAGTCCTCTCCTGCTGATGTTCAGGTGTATATCAGTATGTAGTGTCTCTACTTTAAAGAGTCCTCTCCTGCTGATGTTCAGGTGTATATCAGTATGTAGTGTCTCTACTTTAAAGAGTCCTCTCCTGCTGATGTTCAGGTGTATATCAGTATGTAGTGTCTCTACTTTAAAGAGTCCTCTCCTGCTGATGTTCAGGTGTATATCAGTATGTAGTGTCTCTACTTTAAAGAGTCCTCTCCTGCTGATGTTCAGGTGTATATCAGTATGTAGTGTCTCTACTTTAAAGAGTCCTCTCCTGCTGATGTTCAGGTGTATATCAGTATGTAGTGTCTCTACTTTAAAGAGTCCTCTCCTGCTGATGTAAAAGTATTGCATTTATTATTACGTGTTGTTCGAGACATCACGATAAACAGAATCCCACAGTGTGTTGCAGGCCTGTGTGTGTTAGCATTTGGTTGCTGTGTCCCTGCGTGTTTACATAACTTCATTCAGGGGGAGGAGAGCAGTGAAGGTCAGCAGTGAAGGTCAGCAGTGATTATTTAAACAGATTAATATCGAAGCGATGATGGATGGCCGCGCTCTGTATGGATCACTTCTAACCCTTTTGACCCCCTGAAGTCCTCCTACAAGATATCCAAGGCACAGATCCAAGTCCAGATAGAAGTGGCTTCATTCATCAAAATCAAAAGCTAATTTCGATCGAATTCCGAAATAAGAAGTGCTTCTTCTGCCATTTGTTATATCATATACGTTCCCTACCACGACCAAAATGAAGTTGGATTTTAAAGCTGATTTTTACACATCAACTAACGAGAATATGACATTTCTCCTCTCGGGACATTCGGCTGACAATTTCAAATGAGTTTGATGCCTATAATCAAGCGCTCATTTTAATGTCTCTTATGACCAAAATAAAGTTTAGGACTTTTACAGATCAACCAACATGCATATTTACAATCAACTTGTTAATGTCAGAGAAGTACAAACAGTCCCTCTCGTGCTCCGTTCCTGCTTTGACTCTGACCTGAGTTTCAACAGTCACATTAAAACAGTTACTAAATCAGCCTGCTATCACCTAAAGAACATATCTAGGATTAAAAGACTAATGTCACAGCAGGATCTGGAGAAACTTGTCCATGCTTTTATCTTCAGTAGACTGGACTACTGCAATGGTGTCTTCACAGGTCTCACTAACACATCTATTAGGAAGCTGCAGCTGATTCAGAACGCCGCTGCTGGAGTCCTCACTGACACTAAGGAAGTGGATCACATCACTCCTGCTCTGAAGTCTTCACACTGGCTTCCTGTGTGTCAAAGAATAGATTTCTAAATACTGCTGCTGGTTTATAAAGCACTGAATGGTTTAGGCCCAAAATACATGTCTGACCTCCTGCTGAATGATGAACCATCCAGATCTCTCAGGTCTTCAGGGACTGGTCAGCTTTCTGTCCCCAGAGTCAGAACTAAACATGGAGAAGCAGCGTTCAGTTATTATGCTCCAAACATCTGGAACTCCCAGAAACCTGCAGGTCCACTGCAACTCTGACTACTTTTAAATCCAGCAGTGTGTGTGTGTGTGTGTGTGTGTGTGTGTGTGTGTGTGTGTGTGTGTGTGTGTGTGTGTGTGTGTGTGTGTGATGTCTAACTGGTGGCTTTCACTGTATCCCCTAAGGCAGTGGTTCTCAAATGGGGGTACGCGGACCCCTATGGGTACGTTGCAGTACTGCAGGGAGTACGTGAGATTTATTTATGTTAATGAAAACACAACATAAGTAATGCATTTAAACAAACTACTAATAGTAACTACTTTATTCAGTTTACAGAAACTCTGGATAATAAAATGGGGAAAATAAACGGGGTGCTCTCTTTTCCTCTCCCTCTCCTCACAGCCCGTCAGGCTCGTGCAGCTCGCTGAACCTCTACTAAGTGACCCGAGTCACCCGACAGTAAAGAATAAACATATGTATAACTAGTATAGCTAGTTCCAGAGTAGATGAACTAGCTAAGTGTGTTAGGTCTAACTCTTAGTGTATTTTGGTCCGCTCACCGGTCCGTCACAGCGGCGGAGCTGTGACCCGGCAGAGCTGCGTGTTCTCCGTCAGCAGCAGCTGATCTGATCTCTCTCTCGCGCGTCCGGTTAGACTTCACTCGCGTTTATGTCCAAATCTATCAGATCAAGATAGTTCTAGTTAATCGTATCACTGCCTGCTTATCAAAGGACCTAAACAATAAGCGTTGCTTGGCAACGGCGTGTGGCCGCAAAGTACAGCACAGCATTATGCATATGTTTATATGAGGGGTCAAAATCCCATGCTCATATATTTGTTTTCTCTTCATTACATTACATTACATTTAGCTGACGCTTTTATCCAAAGCGACTCACAATAAGTACATTCGACCAGGAAGACACAACCTTGAAGAAAACAGAATCATATAAGAACATCAGGTTTCAAAGAGCCAATCGTTTCAAGTGCTACTCAACTGGCTTTAGATAAGCCAGTCCTTTATTAGTATATAAGTGCTCTGTTAGCAGTTCTTTGTTAGTCATTCTATCGCTCGAAGTGGAGTCGAAAGAGATGAGTTTTCAGTCTGGAAGGTGTGTGAGCTTTCTGCTGTCCTGATGTCAATGGGAGCTCATTCCACCATTTTGGAGCCAGGATAGCAAACCCACGTGTTTCTGCTGATGGGAACTTGGGTCCCCTTCGCAGCGAGGGTGCAGCGAGCCGTTTGGCTGATGCAGAGCGTAGTGCACGCGCTGGGGTGTACGGTTTAACCATGTCCTGGATGTAGGAAGGGCCAGATCCATTCGCAGCATGGTACGCAAGCACCAGTGTCTTGAAGTGGATTCTAGCAGTTACCGGAAGCCAGTGGAGGGAGCGGAGGAGCGGCGTGGTGTGGGAAAATTCAGGAAGGTTGAAGACCAGACGAGCCGCTGCATTCTGGATGAGCTGCAGAGGTCGGATGGCACATGCAGGGAGACCAGCCAGGAGGGAGTTGCAGTAGTCTAGGCGTGAGATGACGAGAGCCTGGACCAGAAGCTGCGTCGATTTCTGGGTCAGCTGGGGGCGCATCCTCCTGATGCTGTAGAGCAGGCCTATTCAAATGGCGGCCCGCGGGCCAGATGCGGCCCAGAGCCAACTCCCGAGTGGCCCAGCCTCCAGTAGCCAAATTCCTACACTAGTAGGCTACAGACCATGAATGCAACACTCCGCCTTGCATAGAAACCACTAAACCACAACGCAGCACGTTTTTTGAAAGTGTATCTAGTGGTGCTAGTAACGGTTGTCATAGCAACTCTAAAATATGTCTCTCGGAACTCTGAAGCGTAAACGGAGACAAATCGGTCATTGATCTTGTGGAGCAGATGCGCGAGTCATTGCCCAAGTCAAGCTGGACCTTTTCGCGACCGACTTGAGTACGGGTCGGATGCTGCATTTTCCGACGCTCCGCAAACACATCACATCCCCATCACATCCCCGGCACAAATCACGGATGTGATGACAGATTTCATTGCGAGGTTGAAAGATAACTTTGCCGGTTGATTGGATGGACTTGCTCTGCCCACAGAGGTGATGGGCTTTGTCAGAGACCCCTTCACTGTTGCAATAGAGGGGGACGTATCAACCAGAGCAAAGGAAGTGGTCCCATGCATTCATCCGTAAGTAACCATGGCACAAGAGCAGCGCACTAACGGCCCAGCAAAGTTTTGGAGTGATGTCAAAAAACTGCAGTTCCCTAACGTTCAGAAAGTAGCGATCTGTGTGCTCAGTATGTTTGGATCAACATACACATGTGAATCAAGCTTTTCACACATTAACTCAATAAAAAGTAGCACTCGCTGCTCCCTGACTGACAGCACTCTTCACCAATGTGTTAGGATTGCATTGACATCCAATGAGCCAAAAATCACTGCTCTTGTTAATAAAAAAAAAAGTCAGCGATGACAAATCACAAATGAGGTGATAGTAAGCAGCTAGTTTACTATAGTAAACGTGTAGTATTCATTCATGTTATTTACCCTTATCCCTTGTTATGGGTTTGTGCAGGGTTTGACAGTTATTTTTGTATTCATTTAAATGAACTTTGTAATGTGTCTGGGTCAATTGTGACCAAAACGTATGATTTTTTTTTGTTATTACTTGAAAAGTGAAAAAATTATAGTACTACCTCTTTTTGTTACATTGGAGCTCTTTAACTGTTTGTTAATGCACTTTTTGATGTGCATGTGTCATATGTATCCAATTTTATTTTGTATGTGAGGACATTTATTAAGACTGCTATTATTGTATTCAGTTAAATGCACTTTGTCATGTGCCTGGTTAAAAAAAAAACCTGAATATTTGACTTCTAAAGCAAACAAATGTCATGCTACAACTGTGCACTTTTTTCAGATTCTGTTAAATTAATGCTAATTTGTTGTGTTTTTATGCACTTTTTGATGTACCTTTGTTAGATGAACAATGAATAAAAATTGCATGTTTTTCATCGCAGTAATATGTGTTTAAAATGTGTCATTACCCGCTTTTTACAGGCCGCTGAATGTCTGGCCCAGCTGAATTTTGTAGTTATAAAATCTGGCCCAACTGAATGTGTAATTGAATAGCCCTGCTGTAGAGCGTGTATCTGCAGCAGCGGGTTGTAGCAGCGATGTTTGCAGTGAAGGACAGGTTGTTATCTAGGGATCACACCCAGATTCCTTGCAGTCTGAGTCGGGGAAACAACAGAGGTGCCGATGTTGATAGTTAGGTCAAGAGAGGGACAATCTTTTCCCGGAAGGAAAAGCACTTCAGTTTTGTCAAGGTTGAGCTTGAGATGATGAGCGGACATCCACTGAGATGTCAGCTAGACAAGCAGAGATGCGTGCGACGACCTGGGTCTCTGAGCGGGGGAAGGACAGAATTAATTGGGTGTCGTCAGCGTAGCAGTGGTATGAAAAACCATGCAGGCTAATGACAGATCCGAGCGAGTTTGTGTACAAGGAGAAGAGGAGGGGACCAAGAACAGAGCCCTGAGGGACCCCTGTAGTTAATTGACAAGGGTCGGACTCGGACCCTTTCCAAGTGACCCTGTAGGTGCGGTCTTTTCATTCCCCACGCCCCAAAATGAATATAGTAATTTTAGGAAAGGTGACGAAGTTTGAGCAGTGTGGGTTTTATATGAACAGAGTTACACATATTTCAAAACGAGAAGTGTAATAGCTGCAGTTTGCCTCCCTGTCAGAATAACAAAGGTCCTCAGTGAAGCTCAAGCCCATGTTTCACTACGTTAAGTACAACTTATTAAAAAGATCAGTTCAATGCAACTAATGTCGTCTCCGTGTTATCGCTTGATGTTAAAATTGGTTTGCCATGAATTTAGTGATGGATTGTAAACATTTGAAATGTAGCATTTAAGTGTTTCTCAGTTACTGTTGTTGTTTTAATAACTCAGACACTGATGGTGCAGCGCTGTGCTGTACCTCTTTATATAGGCATTTCTTCTTAACAAATTGTGTTTTGCGCTGATCAGGGGGTACTTGGCTGACATTCTTTTTCAAAGGGGGAACATGATTGAACAAAGTTTGAGAACCACTGCCCTAACGCAACTTGCTGTCTTTGCATTGATGTTCCTGCGGGACAAAATGAGTGAGCGTTTGAAATATCCACCAGCGTCGCCCTCCATCCATGAAATCCTTCATTTCGGGTGACAGCAGAAGTTGTCATTTCTTCCTCTGCTCACATAGCTAAGCACAACAACCCACAGGGCTCCATTTAGACAGTGTCCATTTTAGAAAAGAGGTGGATCAATCACGGCGACACACGACTAAACCCCCCTCGGTGTCTCGTGACAGCTGAATCCAGACTGCTCCGATAAAGAGAACACGAACAGGTACAACATGTGAGATATGGATCAATATGTGGAAACCATAAAGTCACACACTGAATAAATAAAAATGAACTCAACGGAGAGTGTTAGTAGGGAGAGTTATTGGAACACACACACACGCACACGCACGCACGCACGCACGCACGCACACACACACACACACACACACACACCATGTCAAGCCTCAAACATGCCTTTGACTGTAACCTTGCAAATTTCTGTTAATATGCAGGAAGCTATAGTAAGGTAGGTGTGTGTGTGTGTGTGTGTGTGTGTGTGTGTGTGTGTGTGTGTGTGTGTGTGTGTGTGTGTGTGTGTGTGTGTGTGTGTGTGTGTGTGTGTGTGTGTGTGTGTGTGTGTGTGTGTGAAGCCAGAGCCAGAGAGCTCTTGATGATGGATCGCTGAGCTCATGGCTGTCCTAATGGTGGAGCGATTCCTTCAACCATTTGTTTCCAATTGCCTTTTCCCACTCCATCTTTTTCTTCCCTATCGTTTCCCACCGCCCCTCTGCTGCCGTCCGTCCTCCCGCCTCTAATGGGACACACGCTGCTTCTGATTAAGGCCTCCAGTCGCTCATTAGTGATAAAAGTAGAGATCCGAGAAGACAGGATAGAGGGAATAAAACATGATGCGGGCAGGACGGGATGAGGCGGAGCAGAGCGGCCACATTGTGAGGTCATGGTTTTAAATGCATTAGAAGGTAGTTTCTGCCGGTCCTTGTTCTCCATTATTTTGCATCATTTTTGTAATAGCTCATTTCCTCCATAGAAGTGGCTTTCAGGGACATTTCACACCTGACTTATTTGGACTTTCTGAAGCCTTAGTCGGATTTAAAACTAAATTAAAGCATTTAACAGCTGGTCCAATGTTAAGAGCTAGACTCTAGTTATCCATTAAAGTTCTGGTTTTTATAAATTGTTTAGACTTTTAGACCAAAAACAGAACATTTTGGCAGTTTCAATTTTTTTTTTAAATGGGGTTTTATTGCTTTTTTTTTTATTTGATATGAATATTTCTGAGTATTCTGTAAAGTATGTGTATTCACTCTCTGTCCTAAACGGCTTGTTGGAGGTTGGAGCTCCTGCCCCCCCTCCCTGTGAGCCCACTGTGCTCTGATTGGTCAGCTCGCCCACTCTGTTCTGATGAGTCCACCACCGTTACAGCGCAACATCAGTGTTTATGTGTTACCATGGCGTTAGTTAGCAACCAGAAAATGACACCAGTAAGGACAAACAGATGAGAATGCTGCGTGGGGTCTGGGTGCCGTGTTGGCGAGACGTTGCACGGCTCGCTGCTGCGAGGAGCGGACAGTGTGAGCTGGGTTCATTTCCTGGTTGCTGCGTGGGGTCTGCGAGACAGCGAGACATTGCGAAACTCAGCCTGAACTCAGCCTGAGCACCATGGACGCGGGAAGGGGGGGTGCTGAGGGGGCTGCACCCCCAAACGCGGCGTACCTACAGTGTAAGCGCGCCACAGTTTTGCCGTGCTGTAGTTCCTTTATAGCCCAACATTAGCCGCCTTTAGCTTAGCGGTGGTGATGTGAAGTCATGTGACCGTGCTGTAGTTCCTTTATAACCCAACATTAGCCACCTTTAGCTTAGCGGTGGTGACGTGCAGTCATGTGACCGTGCTGTAGTTCCTTTATAGCCCAACATTAGCCACCTTTAGCTTAGCGGTAGTGACGTGAAGTCATGTGACCGTGCTGTAGTTCCTTTGTAGCCCAACATTAGCCTCCTTTAGCTTAGCGGTGGTGACGTGAAGTCATGTGACCGTGCTGTAGTTCCTTTATAGCCCAAATTAGCCGCCTTTAGCTTAGCGGTGGTGACGTGAAGTCATGTGACCGTGCTGTAGTTCCTTTATAGCCCAACATTAGCCACCTTTAGCTTAGCGGTGGTGACGTGAAGTCATGTGACCGTGCTGTAGTTCCTTTGTAGCCCAACATTAGCCTCCTTTAGCTTAGCGGTGGTGACGTGAAGTCATGTGACCGTGCTGTAGTTCCTTTATAGCCCAAATTAGCCGCCTTTAGCTTAGTGGTGGTGATGTGAAGTCATGTGACCGTGCTGTAGTTCCTTTATAGCCCAACATTAGCCACCTTTAGCTTAGCGGTGGTGACGTGAAGTCATGTGACCGTCCTGTAGTTCCTTTATAGCCCAACATTAGCCACCTTTAGCTTAGCGGTGGTGACGTGAAGTCATGTGACCGTGCTTTAGTTCCTTTATAGCCCAACATTAGCCAACTTTAGCTTAGCGGTGGTGACGTGAAGTCATGTGACCGTGCTGTAGTTCCTTTATAGCCCAACATTAGCCTCCTTTAGCTTAGCGGTGGTGACGTGAAGTCATGTGACCGTGCTGTAGTTCCTTTATAGCCCAACATTAGCCTCCTTTAGCTTAGCGGTGGTGACGGGAAGTCATGTGACCGTGCTGTAGTTCCTTTATAGCCCAACATTAGCCTCCTTTAGCTTAGCGGTGGTGACGTGAAGTCATGTGACCGTGCTGTAGTTCCTTTATAGCCTAAAGTTAGCTTTTTACTTAAAAATTGTGTTTGCCACCAAGCTTATATTCTGCAGTAGGCTATTCCAAAATCACATGGAGAAACCCCATAGCTTTTTATCCAGAGAGCGCTTGCAATGCTAACGATGGGGTAAGCCTGCAAACATACATCATCATTGCATCCATACTTAGGAATATTTCCAGCTAAAATGTATTAGTATTTGAAAATGTTATTATTGAGGAATACTATCATTTCTTCATGCCTGCACTTCACATCATTTTCAAAAAGGGGGGTGGATTAAAGTCGCTCACTCTCTTCCATTACCTGAGCTCTCCTGACAACGTAATTCCTCTGTTCTCTGCTGTCTACGTTTAGGCTTAATGCCACTTCATTACAGGTTGTGCTCCTACAATGGTTTCTCTCTACCCTTTCATTAACCCTGCTCTCATTCTCTTGAGGTGTTCATCTGTGCACGTTGCTTTTAGTCTTTACAGCGCTTCTCGCCTCCAGAGTTTTGACCACACATTTGAATCCGTCTGATTGCTTTGATTCCCTGGACCTTTCTTCATTTGATAAACGGAGGTTATCTCGGCTCAAATGTCTCCATCGAGCAGCTTTCCACATCTTTCAATCTCTTAATTTCCTTATATACGCACTCTCTCCTTCGTTATCGTTTTTTAGAGGATATATTATGCTAATTTTCAACCGCAGATGTCAACCTTTTATCTGTTTATCTTTCATTTGTCAATTCGATGTTGAGACATTTCACTTGATAGGCCAAAGCAACGAAAGTATTCCTCAGCAATTAATTTCATGGCAGTCTTATCGTTCTCATTCACCGACATCTTCAAAATATATAATCATTCTGTCCCAAACTTTATAGCAATCTGTCTGATCGCTGATATTTCACTCTGGACCAAAGTGTTGGATCCAACAGACTGACATTACCGTTCCTTCAGCGTTGAAATCCAGCGACAGCTCAGTAGTCGTCTCAAAGTGTTACTGCGCTCCCAAGACAGCTATCGATTCTTTAATTAAGCTTTGGCCCCAATCTCGGCTGTCATTAAACTCCTTGATGAGAGAGAAAGAAGATCCAGGCAATCGGTGCATATCGGCCGATGGAGTCCAGTTTAATCTGCCCGGCCCATCTGGGGGTGTTAGGAGCTTTAAAAGGTCCAATTAGGTTCAGACATACCATTACCATCATTACAAAACACTCTATAATAATAATAATATATTACATTTTTATAGCGCTTTTCCTGGTGCTCAAAAAAACATCAGCAGGAGAGGACTCTTTAAAGTAGAGACACTACATACTGATATACACCTGAACATCAGCAGGAGAGGACTCTTTAAAGTAGAGACACTACACACTGATATACACCTGAACATCAGCAGGAGAGGACTCTTTAAAGTAGAGACACTACATACTGATATACACCTGAACATCAGCAGGAGAGGACTCTTTAAAGTAGAGACACTACATACTGATATACACCTGAACATCAGCAGGAGAGGACTCTTTAAAGTAGAGACACTACATACTGATATACACCTGAACATCAGCAGGAGAGGACTCTTTAAAGTAGAGACACTACATACTGATATACACCTGAACATCAGCAGGAGAGGACTCTTTAAAGTAGAGACACTACACACTGATATACACCTGAACATCAGCAGGAGAGGACTCTTTAAAGTAGAGACACTACATACTGATATACACCTGAACATCAGCAGGAGAGGACTCTTTAAAGTAGAGACACTACATACTGATATACACCTGAACATCAGCAGGAGAGGACTCTTTGAAGTAGAGACACTACATACTGATATACACCTGAACATCAGCAGGAGAGGACTCTTTAAAGTAGAGACACTACACACTGATATACACCTGAACATCAGCAGGAGAGGACTCTTTAACGTAGAGACACTACATACTGATATACACCTGAACATCAGCAGGAGAGGACTCTTTAAAGTAGAGACACTACATACTGATATACACCTGAACATCAGCAGGAGAGGACTCTTTAAAGTAGAGACACTACATACTGATATACACCTGAACATCAGCAGGAGAGGACTCTTTAAAGTAGAGACACTACATACTGATATACACCTGAACATCAGCAGGAGAGGACTCTTTAACGTAGAGGCACTGCATACTGATATACACCTGAACATCAGCAGGAGAGGACTCTTTAAAGTAGAGACACTACATACTGATATACACCTGAACATCAGCAGGAGAGGACTCTTTAAAGTAGAGACACTACATACCGATATACACCTGAACATCAGCAGGAGAGAACTCTTTAAAGTAGAGACACTACATACTGATATACACCTGAACATCAGCAGGAGAGGACTCTTTAAAGTAGAGACACTACATACTGATATACACCTGAACATCAGCAGGAGAGGACTCTTTAAAGTAGAGACACTACATACTGATATACACCTGAACATCAGCAGGAGAGGACTCTTTAACGTAGAGACACTACATACTGATATACACCTGAACATCAGCAGGAGAGGACTCTTTAAAGTAGAGACACTACATACTGATATACACCTGAACATCAGCAGGAGAGGACTCTTTAAAGTAGAGACACTACATACTGATATACACCTGAACATCAGCAGGAGAGAACTCTTTAAAGTAGAGACACTACATACTGATATACACCTGAACATCAGCAGGAGAGGACTCTTTAAAGTAGAGACACTACATACTGATATACACCTGAACATCAGCAGGAGAGGACTCTTTAAAGTAGAGACACTACATACTGATATACACCTGAACATCAGCAGGAGAGGACTCTTTAACGTAGAGACACGACATACTGATATACACCTGAACATCAGCAGGAGAGGACTCTTTAAAGTAGAGACACTACATACTGATATACACCTGAACATCAGCAGGAGAGGACTCTTTAACGTAGAGACACTACATACTGATATACACCTGAACATCAGCAGGAGAGGACTCTTTAAAGTAGAGACACTACATACTGATATACACCTGAACATCAGCAGGAGAGGACTCTTTAACGTAGAGACACTACATACTGATATACACCTGAACATCAGCAGGAGAGGACTCTTTAAAGTAGAGACACTACATACTGATATACACCTGAACATCAGCAGGAGAGGACTCTTTAAAGTAGAGACACTACACACTGATATACACCTGAACATCAGCAGGAGAGGACTCTTTAAAGTAGAGACACTACACACTGATATACACCTGAACATCAGCAGGAGAGGACTCTTTAAAGTAGAGACACTACACACTGATATACACCTGAACATCAGCAGGAGAGGACTCTTTAAAGCCCAAGTCTCTGTCTGAGTACTAACAGGAACCATTACTGCAAAGATAAGACCAAGATTTCATGAGACTTGAATTTCCAAGAACCTCCTACTGCAAATGGTTGCCAAGCTTTTAGTGTTTTTTCTAACTCTCTCTCTGCGTCAGATGCCAGACATGAAGACTTAATAAAGGCTGCAGCCTCCAAAGACAGAAACAGCTCACAAAGCATCTATTTATAAGAAGTGACAAAAGATTGTGAATCATTTGTTGAAGAATAATCTATTTTCGTTTCGGTGACATAACCGGCAGTCTGGAGCTCCTCCTCTCCCCTGGCAGCTCTGACATGTGCATTGAGACTTTTCGGTTTAGCACCTTATGTGCTCACATCTTTTACCCAACTCGGAGCAGATGGCGTTGGGGATTCACGGTGGCCGTAACTAGGAGAGCATATGCGCTAATGTTTCACGAGGAGATGAAGAATAATAAGTAATACCGGAAAGCAAAAATGTAAATCTGCTTAATTAGTCATTCAGAGGCAACCATGCCACACACTGGATTTATGAATAATGTATTAATATTAACTACATACTTTATCTTAACTACTGTAAGACACAGCTGCCGTTTGGTCACAAAGCATGCTAACTTTTATCCATGTACTTTTTCTTGTAATGTTTAATTGAACTATTTATATTTTAGACTGCACTGTAACTTTTATCCATGCACTTTGAATTGCCTTGCGTTGAAAAGTGCTCTTTTAATAAACTTGCCTTGCCTTGCCTATGAAATATTTTAGATATTAAATAAATGATCATTAACAGTAAACACATATATTTCTATATTTAGTCGTTTTTAGTTGTTTTTGTTAAATTCAATGTGTAAATTGTGCTCTTTTGAAATATTTGAAATGTTAAATAAATAATCTTGTTCATATTTATACATAGGAATATTTTATTTAATATGTTTTTATTATTTTAACAATGCTCTTTTGGCAGTTTTTTCTCTAATATGAACTTGAGATATGGATTTTCTGCTGAGCCACTGTAACCGTTTTTTTGGGGTCAAGTAATTGGACTTGCCTCGAACCAATAGACTTTTATATTTCAATGTGTGTGTCTGGGGTGAATAAATACAATCCAATAGTTCCCAGGGTTTGACAGCCTTCGAGACGCTGCTTCCTCTCCCTGGCCATGGCCGTCAGATTGAATAAGCTTTATTTAAAACTCGGCAACAGACGGACGACTCTGAGGAGAGTTCGAGGCTCCCTGGGTGCCTTGTTAAGGATCAGCAAGGGTACACACACACACACACACACACACACACACACACACACACACACACACACACACACACACACACACACACACACACACACACACACACACACACACACACACACACACACACGCACGCACGCACACACACACACACACACACACACACACACACACACACACACACACACTAAATCAGACGGGAATATAGTTCCAATTACATACATGCATGCTATTTCATCCACACTCGTACACACTCACACATCACAATCGAACAAGATAATACTCACAACAACCGCTCTTACATTTTTATATTTCTTTGTATGCAGCTGAACAATTTCCTGTTGGAGATATTATCTTCAAACCAGTGTGGGGGGGGGGTTTCAAAACACCTGCTCATATGGGGCGGCCTGAGGCCCACTCTCTCTGTACTCAGTGTTGTTGTTTTGAGAAATAACTTCACACACACACACACACACACACACACACACACACACACACACACACACACACACACACACACACACACACACACACACACACACACACACACACACACACACACACACACACACACACACACACACATCCACACACACACACACACACACACACACACACACACACACACACACACACACGGGAATATAGTTCCTCGCTTCCCCATCGAGTAAAAAGCAGCCTCATTTTCCCACCCAGTGGTTCGCCTCTCGCTCAAAGAAACGTGCTCATCACAAAGCCTCTGGTGGATTTCTGAACACACACACACACACACACACACACACACACACACACACACACACACACACACACACACACACACACACACACACACACACACACACACACACACACACACACACACACACACACACACACACACACACACACACACACACACACACACACACAGAGGAGACTATAGATGCCAAACACACCATGGAGAAAACAAAAGAAAAAATCAGTCGGAGCTGTTCGGCTGCGTCGGGGGGGAAATGAAAAACGTCGACAGGACGGTGTCAGTCACAATCAGAGCCATCATAACAGTCACAGAGGAATCGTACCGTTGGCATCGCGGTAGTACGCGTGTGTGACGCTCCGGAAGCGCTCCTGTCCCGCGGTGTCCCAAATCTAGAAGAGAAACACAGAAATAGGACATTTTAAACACTTCCTTGGGTTTCGTGAAAGGCGCTATATAAATTGAAATTATTATTATGATTACTTCTATCCCCATCAGTCACCATGACATTAAGCATGGCTGTGTTACTCTGATCTGATCAGCTTGAACAACATCGTCGGAGCAATTAGCAACCGTAAGCAATAAGTTCTTGCTGCTAATTAGGGGGCTTCATATGGGGAAATACCAATGTAGCATTTATAGCGCTATCAGAGCATCAACACATTCAGAATGTCCTCATGTTAACAAAAAAGTCCCGTAACAATATTCCTTGTAAAAAGAAAGTGGTCCGTACTCATCTCACCAAATAATTTGTAGGTACACGGTAACATTTGATAATCTGTAAACTCCTCAAATGTGCCGCTACGCACCCATCTGAATTTGATTTCATTACGTTTTGGTTAAAGAACCATCAATCAATCAATCAATCAATCAATCAATCAATCAATCAATCAATGTGTATTTATAGCCCAATATCACAAATGTTACATTCGTCTCAGTGGACTTCACAGTGTGTACAGAATATCAGTATGACAATACGACACCCTCTGTCCTCAGACCCTCTGTCCTCAGACCCTCTGTCCTCAGACCCTCTGTCCTTAGACCCTCTGTCCTTAGACCCTCTGTCCTTAGACCCTCTGTCCTTAGACCCTCTGTCCTCAGACCCTCTGTCCTTAGACCCTCTGTGCTTAGACCCTCTGTCCTTAGACCCTCTGTCCTTAGACCCTCTGTCCTCAGACCCTCTGTCCTCAGACCCTCTGTCCTTAGACCCTCTGTCCTTAGACCCTCTGTCCTCAGACCCTCTGTCCTTAGACCCTCTGTCCTTAGACCCTCTGTCCTTAGACCCTCTGTGCTTAGACCCTCTGTCCTTAGACCCTCTGTCCTTAGACCCTCTGTCCTTAGACCCTCTGTGCTTAGACCCTCTGTCCTTAGACCCTCTGTCCTTAGACCCTCTGTCCTCAGACCCTCTGTCCTCAGACCCTCTGTCCTTAGACCCTCTGTCCTCAGACCCTCTGTCCTTAGACCCTCACATCGTACAAGGAAAAACTTCCGAAGAGAACCCAGTTTAAAGGGGAAAATGGGAGAAACCTCAGGGAGAGCAGCAGAGGAGGGATCCCTCTCCCAGGACATCCATCCAGCCAATTAAAAAATGCAATGTAATCAAAATAGGAGACGTGAAAACACCATCAACGTAGCATGCTGTCCATTTCGAATTGAACGATTTTGCCTCGCAAGTTAAATAGCCGTTAAACTCCTGTCGGGGAAATCGCCTGAAAACCTTTGACAGAAAGGTTGATGGATGAACAAAAGCATCAGACAGCATCTAATCCTGACGGACTCATCGGCAGCTCTGTCTCTGTCTCTCGCTGATAACGCCCAGGCTTGATAATCTGATAACTCTGCTGTCCCCTCGTGTGTGTTCAGAGCAGCAGGTTAATTGACCGATGGAGATTAACCAAGGCCGCATTAAGTCGTCAGTTGGCCCTCAAACCGCGGGCGATGAAGATGTATGAACACCGAGGGAAACAGTTCCCTGAGATAAATCATTAAAAATATAATATCTCCTCATTGATACCAAATAAAAGGAGACTCCTTTAACTAAGGATTAAAAGATGCATAGTGTCCTTACCTGCAGTTTGACCTTCACGGCATCAATGTTCATCACTTTATTCTGAAAGACAAAAGGAAAGGAAACAACAGATGTGAAAAACACTTCACACAAGTGCCTACAGCTTTTGAAAACATTACAGAGGCGCGCTAAGTGGTGCTGTTCAAGGGGAAAGCTCTTCCCTGAAGGGTAATAGAGTTGGAAAGCGAGTACTGTGGTGTATTTCTGTATCAGGGTTAGCTTTGTGTAACAACTGTTGGTACTAAGGGTTTGGCCTTAACGTCAATGTGATTCTGTCGACACTTTCTAGAGCTCTCGTGTAAATACACTCGGATGGTAGACGGTGACTCAAAACGCCCACAATGTTGTGCTATTCGACACAAAGAGGATACTTATCTCTACTTTCATTTGTTCCACGAAAAGTTGAGGACTGAAACAATGATTTCTATGCAAATGTTCCCACACACTGGATACGGTAAAAAAATTGGGGCGAAAGGAAGAAAACCCACAACGTCGCGTTATTTATCATTTCAACACGGCTTAGTTTAATACTGGATTCTGATTGGTCAATTCGGACACTCCGGAGGTCTGATATTTTGCGCTAACAGACCGTTGCTAAGGAGAACATACCGTTGCTAAGGAGAACAGACCGTTGCTAAGGAGAACAGACCGTTGCTAAGGAGAATCGAGGGACTGTGTGCAATGGTTTTGAAGCAACAATGGATTTTGAGGACAGGAGAACATTAAGATGATACAGAGATTTTGTAATGGTTTATTTCAACCAATTAGGCGCTTTCTTTTTTATATGTAATCCCCTTCTTG
Source organism: Pseudochaenichthys georgianus (assembly GCF_902827115.2). Taxonomy (NCBI): domain Eukaryota; kingdom Metazoa; phylum Chordata; class Actinopteri; order Perciformes; family Channichthyidae; genus Pseudochaenichthys; species Pseudochaenichthys georgianus. The sequence goes on from NW_027263436.1 coordinate 37,816, forward strand.
CTTCTCTTGCTCCTCTGACACACACACACACACACACACACACACACACACACACACACACACACACACACACACACACACACACACACACACACACACACGCACCTTTTGTTATGATAACGACCTTTCCGGGAGTTGCATCATTTATAACCCCATGGCAGTTTATCAGAGTGGAGACACACACAACGCTTCCAATACCTCTGCGATATCTCCTTGGGAGGAAAATAATGGTCGTAGGGATTTGTTCAAAATGATAATGAGGTAAGGGTTACCAGTGGAAACAACTCCTCCATCATTTCAAATCATTCTACCAGATAAAGAGCTGATCTAACGGCCATCTTATATTCATAGATATGCAAATATAATAATAAAGCTTTGTTTATACAGCACTTTTCATACAACACGGGCAGCTCAAAGTGCTTTACAAAATGACACAAGTTAAAAACACACAACAAGAAATTCCCCTCAGAGAACTTGTTAAAGCTCCACGTCATGGCCATTTCTACTGATCATAGTTCCATCGTTGAGGTCGACTAGAATAGATGTACATTGTTCGATGTTCCAAACTCTCATTGGCTTCTCACAGCCTCTCTGTGTAGTCTGTGTATTCACTCTCTGTCCTACACGGCTTGTTGGAGCTCCTCCCCCTTCCCGTGAGCCCACTGTGCTCTGATTGGTCGGGACGTTGCGAGGCTCGCTGCTCAGTGAGCTGGCTTACTGCTGTGGTTTCCGGGTCGGCGATACAGCGAGAACAAGCGGAACTCATCCTGAGCACACTCACACACACACACACACACACACACACACACACACACACACACACACACACACACACACACACACACACACACACACCACACACACACACACACACACACACACACACACACACACACACACACACACACACACACACACACACACAGCCGAAGTAAAAGCAATAAGTGTGGCTTGATATTGAGAGAAAGGTTTATAGCGCTGTGAGAACGGGTCTGCTGAGAGCGTTCCTCCGCCATCCCAACTCGTCTATTACCAACCAGGGAGCGCTATGCAAGTCAATGGGACCATAGATATACTGTAAACACTAGATGGCTCAAGGGGGAGTCGCCAGTGTAGCTCACCGGCGGCCATCTTGCCACAGTCAACAGCTACTGCTACAGCTGTTGTGAGGTGAGCGATCTGCACAGAAATACTCTTAACTCGCTGAAATCTTGACTGATTTACAAACGGTTTGGTTTATTATAAACATAGCATGGCTATGATACAGGAGACAACAAGACATGTTGAAAAAAAAAAAGTTAATGATTAGAATTATAAGTAGGCTATGCAGTTTCATAACTATATCTTTGATGTTTATAACGAACCAAACCGTTTGAAAATCGGTTGAAAATGGAGCAATCTACGGTTATTTCAATCGTGCACCGTAGACATAATGTTATGAGTGAGCGAGCTGCCTGTGGCAAGATGGCCGCCATGTGGCAACGTCGGCCTCCATTGGCCAGCAGCGCGGGTGAGTCATCTAGTGTTTATATATATCTATGAATGGGACTCCCTGTTAGTTGAAAATGTACGCTAAAGGTCCCCACCTCTCCTGGTGTGGGAGGAGCTCCGCGGATTGGTCCATTTTGGTTCCGGGAAGAAACAAATGGAAAAAGAGAAATGTCCAACGAGGCAGCAGACAGGTCTTCTCTGTGTTAGAGCTTTACTCGCTACAGGGTGCACTTTGAGGGTTTGGGACTGCAGACCGTTCACATGCAGAACAACCTTCATAGCACGAGGGGACGGGTGATAACCGGACCTGGGACCTTTAAGAAGTTAAAAGTACATGCAGAAAAATCTAACATTTATCAGGTTAATAGACACAAGGAGGTCAAATGTATGATAATAAAATATAATAAAATAAATAATGGCTTCTCTCTGACTGAGTCGATGCATCAATATAAAACATAAAACTCCATAATACAAAGTGAAATATGCGTTTAGCATTAGCAACAAAAGGTGGTTAAGGCACAACACAGCATTTCTAACATGCCTTGTTATCCTGTTGAGGAATGTTTGAAAGTGTCACAAGACTCGCTGGGAGGCTTCTGCTGAGCCTTGATGAAGATCCCTGGAGACACGGCATGTTTCCTGACAGACCAATGTCTACCTCTGAGGATACACGAGGACGGTAATACAGAGTTTTCTGCAGGCAGACGGTGAGGAAGCATGCTCTAATGTTCCTCGGATGATCAGACTGCAGAATTTGCCATTCAGTTACATGCTTTGAGGTCTCAGCGGGGCGACAGACCTTGGAGAGCTCGCCTACAGCATAATATAATAATATAAGCAGAATCAGGTTCTAGTAAAAGCGCTAGTCGCCATATTAATAGTTTGGAGACATTTTCAACCAAGAACACGAGTTAGAAATGTGTTCATCGTGAATTATCTATAAGCCATCAAGGCCAATCCCATTTTAAAATGTGCATCTATGTAAATCTGAATCTACTGAGTCAGCAATTAAAACGTTCTGCCTCCTTGGACTTAATAGTGGCGGATTTAAGATTTAGAAGTTGTTGAGCGGGGCGGCGGGGGGGGGGGCTACTGCGGAGCGCATAAAGCAGACTCCTCACGCTGACCAGAGGACGCTGACGAAGGATCACTTCTTCGTCAGGGCAGTGAAGGCTAAGCAGTACGCAGGCTTCTGTCCCGCAGCTGCTGCCTCTCTGTTGGACTCCGGTACTGCACATTACTCACGAGACGTTTAAAAGAAAAAGTGAAACATCCGGGGCTTGAGCCCAAGTGGCCACCCCCTAGCGCCACCACTGGTGTAAACATAATTACTTTTTTGCGGATATTGTGCAAGTTGCAATATATCCTGGGACTTGAGCTGAGGACACACTAGGGACAGAAACTATGATTTAAGTGGCCCTTTTCTGCTTTTTGGGAGTTTTCTCTTTCCTGTAGTGGCTGCTGGAGGTTTTAATGCATGTAAATGGTCTGCAACAACTAAAATCCCAACGTATCAGAGTTTCTCACCGTTCTTTTTTAACATTAAAGCATGGAAACAAGTCACTGTAGAGCAGTGCTTCTCAAAGTGTGGTCCGTGAGCGCCCCCTAGTGGCCCGTGAGTATATTGGTAAAATGTCACATTTGAAATAAAAAAATACATTTAAGTTTTCCGCACTCTCGCGGGAATATCTCCGCAATGGAGCGAGCTTAAGTTTCACTTTCGATTGCATGATATAGCCCAGATAAACACCTTCATCACACATGTTGCCACTTGTTTGTACCATTTTCAGGCGATTTGTAAAAAAAGATGTGTCTTTGGATATGTGTGGAGTTAGGTGGTCCGCGAGTGTTTTTTTATTGGTCCTTGGTATGAAAAAGTTTGAGAGACACTGCCGTAGAGGAACAAAACACAGATAGGTACCTGAAAAAATGCGGAATAGGGCTCCTTTAAGAACCAGAGTGTCAACATGCTGACCAGCGGTACATTTGAATGGTGAATGTCCATATCCATTTATAAGAGCCAAGCCGTGGGTAGATGGAAAGTATGTCAGTACAGATGGTACAAAAGAGGCTTGTCCAACATGAAATATGGATATCAGGGGTCGAACACAGCAGTTCAAAGTGATGTTTGACAACTGCTTCAAAATATTAGAACAAGATACGAAAGACGGAAGGTTTGACAGATCATCGGAGGCGGCAGCTTTAAAGCCTGATCTGTTGGCTCGGTCTCAACAGACATCGGAGTCAGGATAGCTTTTCACTCGCAGATGAAAAAGCACTTTTCATCGAGGCGGCGACTCCTCTCAAACACAACTAAACACCGCGGTCAGACAGGAAGAGGATCTCTACAGTAGTGAAAGAAAGAATATACAGTAGGAGGGAGGGGGGGGGGCAGTAAAACACATTAAAGTGCATTCCATTAAAGTGAATTGAATAGCTGTCAGCTGGCGGAAGAGGATTGCACTGTAGTATAAAAACCGAGTGACAGATCACCTGCTGAAGGCGAGTGAACTCAGCACAGTGTGCACGTGAAGATAATCTTATCACAGGAGCAGGTAAAGCCTCATTTATTTCCTCACTCTTCTTATTGCTGCTTCTCCCGCCGATCAGCTGTAGACCCAGCAGCTGTGCTGGCGGGTTTCTACTTTCTTGCTTTGCCTCGTTCTTAATGCATTTCATCCATATTGCATGCGGCACACTGTGTGTTGTATAGGTTTACCTTACACATGGGAAACACTTAACATCTTCTCAGCCTCATGTGCTGCATATTTACTGCAGTATATATATATATATATATATACCGCTGGAAAGAGTACGTGCTTAAGGCAAGCCCTGCAAACAAGCAATGAGGTTTTGCAGCACAGCTCTGGAGAAGTCTTTTATAACGGGAATTACCGGTCATACTATAGGCCTACATTCCTGCAGAGAAGCTCACTTAACGGTATGTTTTTATGCAGCAAGGACGGCATATATGCAGGTACCAGCTGTATGAAGACGTTTGTACCCTAAAATCATAACTGCCATCTCATTAGTGTTTAGCTACCTTTGTTTAATCTAAGGCTACAGAAAATAGCCATTACTCCATAGCTTGAAGCAACAAGTCACAACTAATGCAGCCCCGTATTGTTTGTTTTGGGGTCATAACTATTATCCAGGGTGTACAGATGGTTAACTTCCCTTTGACCAGCCAACTACAGGGTCGTTACTATGGGTTTGCCAAACTGTACGCGAGGTTGGAGTCATTTCGCTTTCTGCCTCAATTTAGATCCTTCACATTTAGCTGCTCTGCCATCCTTGGAAGTATAGAGTGCCGCTGTTAGCTCGCTAGTAAGCTAGCACTGATTGTTTGCAGCTCAATTAAACCAAGGGCAACTTCCAGGATGTAGCCAAGACCATTAAAGGGCCCATGTCATGCTTTTCCGGTTATCACCCGTCCCCTCGTGCTATGAAGGTTGTTCTGCATGTAGACGGTCTGCAGTCACAAACCCTCAAAGTGCACCCTGTAGCGAGTAAAGCTCTGACACAGAGAAGACCTGTCTGCTGCCCCAGAACGCCTCGGTGGACATTTCTCTTTTTCTTCCTGGGTGCAGTGACGTATTTGGGTATAGTGACATTACATTATTATTACGTTATGTCCACGGAGCCGTTACGTTAAGTCCTCCTCACACACACACTCCGTCTTTTCTCAGCTGCAGCGGCGAGGCTGGGAGTCTCTGTTGCCCCTTTCACACCAGCGCCTTTTCAGCTCCGGCTCGGAGCTAGAGCCTGAAAAGCGCCGGGTTTTCCAGTTCACACCGGAGCTGCGCCGGCTCTTAGCTCCGGAATCCGCTTCATTTCCAGCTCCAAAAAATTGTCGGTCCAGAGGCAAGAGCTTTGGAGCTAAGAGGTGACGTCGCTTACGTCTCTCTTACGTCGAGGCGTGCAGGAAACTAAACCCACCTCCCATGGGTCGACTGTCATGCCTGCCTGCAAGCAGTAGTGCCTATAAACACACTTTATAAAGTCAGGCAGCACTAACCAGGCTTCGTGTGAGTCTGTTTATTTGTACCTTACTTTGACCATCCGTTCACTGTTATCGATCATTGTGGAGAGAGGCAGACGTGTTGTTTTATTGCAGCTATCGGATGCAAGTAGTCAGTTTAGCTTCGGTTGCTATGCCAACATCACCCGTTTTATACCAGAGAAACTTTCATAACAGCGTTGTGATACCAAACAGTGTCAATTCAGACTGACACACATTCACTTAGGCTAAGGGAACTGGGGATATGCATCAGCTGCTTGTGTGAGTCGGACAGTGAATACTTTAGAGCGGCCGCTGCAGTGTGAGCTAACCGGGAGCTAACGGGAGCTAACGGGAGAATAATCTCCCGTGGAAGAGCAGCACTGCAGCGGTCGGTAAATGCTGCAGAAACACATTAATAAACAATGAACCACGGCACTCTGGAGCAAAGTATACGGTTGGAGAAGTCGTTATTCAATTTATTCTGGCTTCGTGTGATTAAAAGCAACACGATCATCGACCCGACGCAGTTGTTGTTGTGAGCGCCGTAATGGCTGCCGTTGGGGGGCAAATCAGCGATGTAAACGGTGACGTCATGACGCAGCAAGGGCAGCTCTGGGGCGCCAGTGGGCGGTGTGCACAGAGCGGGAGCTGAAAAGGGAAACCGGAGCTGAACCAGAAAAGCTCCCGCTCGGCAGTGTTGGGAAAGTTCACTTTCTACATGAACTAGTTCAGTTCACAGTTCACACATTTTAAAATGAACTAGTTCAGTTCATAGTTCATAATTCAAAATGTTGAACTAAAGTTCATGGTTTCAAAAATGAACTAATTTATAGTTCATAGTTATTTTTTCAATACGTTGCTGCGAGCTATTATTTGTCTCCTGTACGATGTTAATGGGCCATTTCAATGTTTACAATATCCTCAGAGGGCCGTACAAGTTATTGACCTCTGCTTAAACAAACTAAAATCACAGCCCATTCATTTCATTCTGTGCAAAGAAAAAGCAACCTCTTCAATCCAGATATCTCACCATGACTCGCGTATGCATGCACGTGCAGGGTGTGGCGTGACCACCAACACAGAAAGATATGGACACAAGATGTGTGCAAATGTATTTAGTTTCCTATCCATGTGAACATGATTTAAGTGGGGGGGGGGGGGGGCCTAACCTCCTCTAGAGGGGTCCGGGGGGCGTGCTCCCCTGGGAAGATTTGTTGCACTTTGAGAGCAACATTAGGAGATCTATGGACACATCTCTCAACACCCAAACACAACTGTCAGCAGATTTTCTTTTAATTTATGGATATTTGACAAATCACTCCCCTTTCAAACTGTATTCTTCTTTATTAATAACTGTCATATAGTATTTTATACCTGTTTACTTTATTCTCTTATTTTTTTTAGAACTATAATGATCATATAAAGATGTGCCTTTACCTCACTGGTTGTAGACAAAGCTTCTTATATTCGTTAGCATAGCTAGCTAACCAGATGCTAATGATAACAACACAGTTATTGACTGTCTGATCAGTATGACAGATGAGCAGATCGCCACTGGGCTTTCAACTAAAGACACAGACACGCAGAAACTGCGGCATGTGTATGGACTTATCGGTACTGCAATTTCTGAAGTGCTGGAGTGGCGTTCTGGTGCTCTCCGTCAGAACTGCACCCCTGTCAGTCGAGACATATACCACGTGATGACACGTTAGGCTCGTGTTGTGTTCAAGGACCCTGACCTTGGCCAGGAAAAACAGGCACTCGCTTGTTTAATTTTTTTGCGGTCTAGATTTCTTTCATTTTTTTATTTTTTGCGTGTGTTTATAAATTACCTCGAGGGCCGTACCAAATTGTCTCGCGGGCCGTATACGGCCGGAGGCCGGAGGTTCCCCACCCCTGCCGTAGAGTCTCACTCTGAGCGAGTGCTGCTGCAGCTGCTCTAGGCTTCGTCCATACTAATTAATTAATTAATTCATTCAATGCTCGCCGGTTCCGCGGTTCCACATTGTTTGTTGTGAGGAGTCTGATATATTTAGTATATTTATATTTTAGTGCGACAGCCAGGGGTGACAGGCGCGTACGCGTCACAGGCAGCTTGCTGTTGCCAGATTGGGTGGTTTTCCGCATTATTTTGAAGCCTGTTTACGGTGTGTTTTAACTGGGTTTTCGGCTGAAAGGCATATGAAATCTGGCACACTTTTGAACGCCGTTATAATACAGTGCTGAGAATGAACGCACTTTTGAACGCCGTTATACAGCGCTGAGAATGAACGCGTTCTCAATTACGTTCATCTAGCGGAAATACAGTACGTTCAGTTCACGTTCACCCAAAATATGAACGCGTTCATGAACGATCGTTCATTGAACGATCGTTCATTGAACGCGTTCAGGTACATCACTGCCGCTCGGAGCTAGAAACTGAAAAGCGCTGGTGTGAAAGCCGCATGTGTGAGCACACACACAGACTCCCAGCCAGGCTGCGTGTGTGTGTGTGTGTGTGTGTGTGTGTGTGTGTGTGTGTGTGTGTGTGTGTGTGTGTGTGTGTGTGTGTGTGTGTGTGTGTGTGTGTGTGTGTGTGTGTGTGTGTGTGTGTGTGTGTGTGTGTGTGTGTGTGTGTGTGTGTTCGGGCTGGGTTTCGCTGTGTCTCACTGTCTCGCAGACGGCTACTGGGCTCACAGGGGGGGGGGGGGGGGGGGGGGGGCAGGAGCTCCAACAAGCCGTGTAGGACAGAGAGTGAACACACAGACTACAGGCTGTGAGAAACCAAAGTCATTTTGGAACATTGAACAATGTAAATCTATTCTAGTCGACCTCAACGATGGAAATGGCCATGACATGGGACCTTTAAATTTGAGAAGTATCCAGCCTTCTTCACTCGAGTTTTTCCAGTCCTCCATTCAGGTACTCATCGTGCGTTTTGCTATAATAATAATAATAATAATAATAATAATAATAATCATAATAATACATTTTATTTACAAGCGCACTTTTAATTTGAGTAGACAAAACTCTACTAACTCTACAGAGTAAAATGGCTGAAACAAAACAACAAAAACAAATAAAAGCAGCGACGTTTACGCCGCCATGGCAACAAGTCAGGGTTTTAAATATCTAGCAATAGGCTACTCTAAAAAGATGCGTTTCTATACATTGCATTGGACGCACTTATGCACTCAAGAGGCAATTGAAGTACCGAAGGACGCACATTCTGAAACACCATTAGCCTGGCTGACCTCAGGCTTACATAGCACCACATGTTCCAAAGAGGACATTGGTGCAACATATTGTGTAGGGTTACTCGTGCTAACTTATCAACGTGGGAACGTATGGGGATCTGATTTCATTTCTAAAACTACCGTGTTTCTACGTGGCACCAAGCAGACAACACGTTCGGCACGGAAGCTGAATACAAATCCATTTAGCTCCAGCACCGTGTGATTCAGCCGCCCGACAGCAGGCGCTTCGACCATTAGGAGAAACCAGTAATGGCCATTTGGAGTCACTGGAGGTTTTGCTGCAGTCTATTTGTTTGGCTTTTATGTAAGAGCTGCGTTAAAGTGTGCCGGCTGCAGACTCACAGGGTTTGATAGTGGAGTGTGACGGCGACACAAAGTGTTACTAATGCTTTACTTTACACCGGAGTAACGATGTTAGCAGAGCTGTGTGTGGGCTGCGTGTTTATATCACACCATGAGCTGTGATACGCACATATAGATTTGTGAAGCAACTTTAATGAAGACTTACAGGAAATAATGTTTGGTTTGTAGATGCACTGCAGGAGATTAGAGAGCCTTGGGATATCGTCTTCTTATCCTTTTGAAATCTGTGTTTAACTCGACCTCGTCAATACAACCGGTCAGTGCCACCTTTTATTCCTCCCTTTTCCTGTTCAATTATTACATATCCACTATGTGCCATATACATATCAATATAATTAACATCATTGCAATACACTCGCTGCTATATATATATAACTGTGTGCAATATTATATTATATTATTATTATTATTAATAATGCTATGATAACATGCAATTACGTAACTGCCACTACGTTTTATTTTTTGCACGACTTTATTGTTGTCAAGTCCTTCAGGTTTTTGCCTGTTCCAGTGATTTAGCCTGACTTGATAGGCTAGAGGGCAACAGAGGACGCTTTGGACAACTCGAATTTGTTCTTTTTGTCTTTATTTATTCAAGACAGCTCCAAGAATTCATCAGGTTGAAAACCAACGGCGTCTCCGGAGCCTCACACACACTGTCGCCTGGTTCTCTCTCCGTGGCTTTGAGAACAAGAGACCGACCATCACAAGCTCCGCCCCTTTTGTAGCCGTGTTGCCGGAAGCGGCGTTCATATCTTTTCTACAGCTCGCTTCTGAGAAGTAGCCCACGCTATCCAAAATAAACAAATACCCTCTCCTGGTATTGAACAATACTATAATAATAATAATAATAATAATCTAAATGAAAACACATAATTATTTATTAGTCCGTTTTTCACAGATATTATATATTGACCTATTGACTTTCGTCTCGACAATTGTATTTTGTTACTCTGGCGCAACAATTTCCTTCGGGATGAATAAAGTCTTATCTTATCTTATAGTGTGGCGGCTCAATCCCCAGTTGCGTTTGAGTCGCCGAGAGGCTAAACTTGGCTATAAACTTGGCTATAAACTGTGACGCGTTTTTGAAGAGAAAGTCCAGACTGAAGCGAGATAGTTTTACGATATTTAATATTTAATACAAAATCATAACTTGGTAACTATGGCAACACAAGCTCACCCTGTGTCATCGGCACATCAAACAGGTGACTTATATAACCAAACCACACCCATGTGACAATTAATGCTCAACAAACAAATAAGTGACGTAAACAAATAATAATAATAATACAAATCAGTATTAGTAGCGCTATGGCACCTACACATATACAATACACTCCCTGCTATATATATATAACTATGTGCAATATTATATTATTAGTATTATTAATAATGCTATGATAACATGCAATTACGTAACTGCCACTATGTTTCATTTTTTGCACTACTTTATTGTATTTTGTTACTCTGGCGCAACAATTTCCATTCTGAAGCAAGATAGTTTTACGATATTTAATATTTAATACAAAATCATAACTGTAACTATGGCACACCTCACCTGGCACCTTAGTAGCGCTATGGCACCTACACATATACAATACACTCCCTGCTATATATATATAACTATGTGCAATATTATATTATTAGTATTATTAATAATGCTATGATAACATGCAATTACGTAACTGCCACTATGTTTCATTTTTTGCACTACTTTATTGTATTTTGTTACTCTGGCGCAACAATTTCCATTCTGAAGCAAGATAGTTTTACGATATTTAATATTTAATACAAAATCATAACTTGGTAACTATGGCAACACAAGCTCACCCTGTGTCATCGGCACATCAAACAGGTGACTTATATAACCAAACCACACCCATGTGACAATTAGTGCTCAACAAACAAATAAAAGTGACGTAAATAAATAATAATCAGTATTAGTAGCGCTATGGCAGCTACACATTTTGTGATTTCATTTCTTAGGAAAAGGATCATTGATAAAAGAGAAACTGTTCATAATCAAGATGTATGTATGTGGCCTCTGAATCTGAAGGCTCGTATCTGCTGCGTTGCTGACCTTGGAAAACAAACATTGGCCATTTGTTTTTGACATACAAGGCCTCGTGTGTGAACCAACACACCTGTACTAACGCACAACCCAACACACACTAACACACTCCAACACAACCAACTCATGGGCCTGTATTTGAGAAGCCAACATTTGTTGTCATGTTTGTTAAAAAAGGAAATGAGGCGTATTTCCTAAATCATTAGTTACCAGGAGACAGCGTTCTTGTTGTTATTATTAGCATCAATTTGGTCAGTCAACATTTGATTCTCCCATCATCGAAGCATAGATCTATTTATTTCCACTATATTCATTCTTATCATCATGGTTTACATCGCCATCTATTTATTTAGGTATTGATGGAAAAGCTTAAACAGTTATGTTGTTAGTCGTGCTAGCACCAAGTGAAGGAGTTCAAGTATCTCGGGGTCTTGTTCTCGAGTGAGGGAACAATGGAGCGTGAGATGGGCCGGAGAATCGGAGCAGCGGGAGCGGTACTACAGTCGCTTTACCGCACGACAGAAAGGGAGCTGAGCCAGAAGGCAAAGCTCTCTGTCTACCGGGCCATGTTCGTTCCTCCCCTCACTTATGGTCATGAAGGATGGGTCACGACCGAAAGAACGAGATCGCGGATACAAGCGGCCGAGATGGGTTTTCTCCGCAGGGTGGCTGGCGTCTCCCTCAGGGATAAGGTGAGAAGTTCGGTCATCAGGGAGGGACTCGGAGTTGAGCCGCTCCTCCTTCGCGTCTAAAGGAGCCGGTTGAGGTGGTTCGGGCACCTAGTTAGGATGCCACCTGGGCGCCTCTCTAGGGAGGTGTTCCAGGCATGTCCAGCTGGGAGGAGACCGAGGGGTAGACCTAGGACCAGGTGGAGGGATTATATCTCTACGCTGGCCTGGGAGCGCCTCGGGACCCCCCAGTCAGAGCTGGTTGATGAGGGGAAAGGAACGCTCGGGGCTCTCTGCTGGAACTGATACCCCGAGACCCGACCACGGATACGCGGGAGAAGATGGAAGGATGGATGGATGGATGGATGGATGGATGGATGGATGGATGGATGGATGGATGCTAGCACCATGGCTCGATGCAGTGTTGGTTTCACTTGGTTCAGACCAAAATATCTCATACATTTTTTATGGGTTGCATTGAAATTTGGTTCTGATGTCCGTGGTCCCAAGAGGATAACTCATACACATTTTGGTAAACTTTTATTTTGGCTCAAATCATTGTGCAAGGTCCAGTACTATTTAAAAAAAAAATAGGGCTGATGAAGACACATTAATGCAGATGAGACGAGTTGTCTTTTGGCACTTTTTCACGAAAATAAACTAAGAATATGGAGATTTAAAATCAATAATAATAGTTTGTCATCTATCCAAGTTAGCATCGCAGCAGTAAAGTGACAGATAGTGAAATGGTCTTTGACAGTAATGTTTTCAATGTGCTGTGCCGACGAGACACCCACACAAACGTACAGGCAACAGTGAGCGACACACACACACACACACACACACACACACACACACACACACACACACACACACACACACACACACACACACACACACACACACACACACACACACACACACACACACACACACACACACACACACACACACACACACACACACACACACACACACACACACACACACACACACACACACACATTAAAAAGGCAGCTACACTTGTGGACAATCATCAAATACACAAAGACAGAAACACTCGACTGTTACAGAAACACACACACATGTATACAGGCAAAGACACACACACACAAACGCCTACACACAATAATGAACTATTGACAAACGACCATTAATATTCATCCGCTGCCTTCAGAATCTCTGCTGTCTGTCAATCAACCTGTCTCTGTGACCGGCACTTACTATGAATATGCATGAATAATAATTAGGTAAGACGAAGTGGAAATGACCGGCTGATGACACACCGATGCATATACACACTTAACTATAGCTTATTGTTCTCCCTATATGCTTTGGATAACAGTAAAAGGCAGAAGCATTGGTGCATTTTCTGCAGTGTAGCACGCATTCAGAATTTGACATGAGTCCTTCATTTAAAACCATACGACACATGGCAGCGTTTTCCCACTCAGCTGTGTCCTATTTTATCCCGGCATTAACACTCAAACCGCAATGAAACTCAAGTCCTTCATTTTAATCACTGTTTTTATTTCAGCCGTGAGCTTTGAACACCGTGACAATCTCTCAGAGTAATAACCGTTGATTGCGAGTATTGATCAATCCATTTCAAAGCCGCGGTAACGCTGCGTTTCCATCTTTCTCACACAATCGATCCGTCACAACCAAGTGCTTTAAAGAGTTCCAACAACAGAGACCGAAGCCATCGTCCACGCCAGATACACCTCTCAAAGGTCAGGCGCAGTTTCATTATGCGACACCTTTTCTACACCGGCTGCAAATGAGCACCTGGTGTTTTATCATTGCCGTGATGTTGCCAGGCAACTAGCAGAGGAAATGGTCTGGTCGTTAGCCCCATGTTGAACCACAATGTGTCACGTTTGCACTTTTTTGTTTACAGTTTGAAAAAAGGTATAATGTGTTAAATTGTAAGGTTTAACGGTTCAGACAGGTTGATTGTTTTTCCTTGGACAGAGGAATGCTAGCGGTGTCCCTCCATTTCCAGTCTTTATGCTAAGCTAAGCTAACTAGTTCTCACTCTTGGAAAGTAATTCAAACAGTATTTCTCAATGTATTGTTCATTTGTAAGCATTAGAGGTGCGGATTTCTTTTTTGTTTGGATAGATGTTAGCTAGCAGGATCCCTCCTTTCCAGTATTTATGCTAAGCTAAGCTAAGCTAACCAGTTCTAGCTAACTCTTGGATAATAAACCAGTAAGAGTATTTCCCAATTAATTCTTAATTTGTGGGTCTTAGAGGTTCAAACAGGTTGATTGTTTTTCCTTGGACAGAGGAATGCTAGCGGTGTCCCTCCATTTCCAGTCTTTATGCTAAGCTAAGCTAACTAGTTCTCACTCTTGGAAAGTAATTCAAACAGTATTTCTCAATGTATTGTTCATTTGTAAGCATTAGAGGTGCGGATTTCTTTTTTGTTTGGATAGATGTTAGCTAGCAGGATCCCTCCTTTCCAGTATTTATGCTAAGCTAAGCTAACCAGTTCTAGCTAACTCTTGGATAATAAACCAATAAGAGTATTTCCCAATTAATTCTTAATTTGTGGGTCTTAGAGGTTCAGACAGGTTGATTGTTTTTCATTGGACAGAGGTATGCTAGCAGTTTCCCTCCATTTCCAGACTTTATGCTAAGCTAACCAGTTCTAGTCAACTCTTGGATAATAAATCAATAAACTACTGCCCAATTAATTGTTAATGTGTGAATCTCTCAGGTTTGGACAGGTTAAGTGTTTTTCCTTGGACAGAGGAATGCTAGCAGTTCCCCTTCGTGTCCAGTCTTTATGCTAAGCTAACCAGTTCTAGCTCAGTCTTGGAAAGTAAATCAAAAAGTAGTTTCCAATGTATTGTTAATTTGTGAGCATTAGAGGTGCAGATTGTTTAGTTTTTTGTGGTAGAGGTTGGCTAGCAGTTTCCCTTCATTTCCAGTCTTTATGCTAAGCTAAGCTAACCAGTTCTAGCCAACTCTTGGATAAAACATCAATAAACTACTCCCCAATTAATTGTTAATGTGTGAGTCTCACAGGTTTAGACATGTTAAGTGTTTCTCCTTGGACAGAGGTATGCTAGCATTTTCCCTCAATTTCCACTCGTTATGCTAAGCTAAGCTAACCAGTTCTGGCTTTTATTTTCCAATTAATTGTTAATGTGTGAGTCTTACAGGTGTAGATAGGTTTAGTGTTGTTCTTTGGACAGAGGTATGCCATCAGTTCCCCTCCATGTCCAGTGCTAAGCTAGGCTAAGCTAACCAGTTCTAGTTGACTAGATAAATACATGTCCAGTGTTTATGCTAAGCTAAGCAGCTCTAGTGAACTCTTGGATAATAAATCAATGTTCTCAATGTATTGTTATATGCGAGTCTCAGGAGTTTAGACAGGTAAAACAAATAATTATCTTTTCATAATCGATAACAATTAATTGGGGTTTTGTTTAGAACATGAAAATCTTCTTTGGAATATTTTCTGTCCGATTTAATTAACTTGCAATGTGAGAACTAATGGGAAACATTTAGAAACAAGACAGTCAAGATATGTTTTCTGGGTTAGCACTTTAACATTGAGTGGTTATATAACTATTTAGAGTAGAAACACATCCAATTTGTCAAAGTAGCAGACCCGACAAACTTTACCGACACAAATGAACTGTCAGCACTTGGCTTTCAGCTGCTTAATTTTCTCCCTGGCTTCTACTTCACTATCGGGAGGTAAACAGTGAAAAGGAGAGCAAATTCTATTACAAACCTTGTGCAAAACACACACACACACACACACACACACACACACACACACACACACACACACACACACACACACACACACACACACACACACACACACACACACACACACACACACACACACACACACACACACACACACATACACTTTACCCATGCATGTCTCAACAGCGCTCAGTCTAATTAGCGCTGACTTAATGAGGGTTCATTATTTCAGTTTGCTGGCTCTTCAAGTTTTTCGGGAGGGGATCAGGGTAACAGAGACTCTGACAAAGACGATGTTCTCTTTGGTGGTTATTAATATAAAACATTTGGAAAAAGAAGGAAATAAAAGGACGTCACTTCGTTGTCTTTGGGTTTAAATGAAGCACTGGAGCATGAACAATCACTTTGGCTTTCTGTCGAAGAAACTGACAACGTCTGCAGAAAGATATTCTTAACCTGTTGAGCCCCGAGCCTGTTTTTCAGGTCTCGGGCTCGAAAATGACATTCCCAGAACAAATGACTATATCTACACTTCTAAAAGGGGAACATTAATAATCTTTTTTCTCAAAGCCATTATAGACCTGTGAGTTGGATGTAGAGAAGTCAGAAATTGTTTTTATTTTAAAGTAAATTCAGATTGAACATAGTAAATAAATGTAAATTATAGTGTCCGTCCAAAAAAAAAACACATTACTTATAGTGAAAACCACCCTTGAATGATGGGATAGTAGACTAAAAGCTTTAGGAATCCAACCTATAATATATAATAAGTACCCTGTATCAAGATTGATGCCAAACAATCGATTTTGATGATTGACACCTCTTTTTAACCGTTAGAGCCAATAGAATCGAGGGGAAGTTCCTAAAATCCATCTAAATATTACCCATTGGTGAATAGAGTGATGCATTACATTACATTGCATTTAGCTGATGCTTTTATCCAAAGCGACTTACAATAAGTACATTCGACCAGGAAGACACAACCTTGAAGAAAACAGAATCATAAAGTACATCAGGTTTCATAGAGCCAAACATTTAAGTGCTACTCAGCTGGCTTTAGGTAAGCCAGTCCTTTATTAGTATATAAGTGCTCTGTTAATAATTCTATCGCTCGAGGTGGAGTCGAAAGAGATGAGTTTTCAGTCTGGAAGGTGTGTAAGCTTTCTGCTGTCCTGATGTCAATGGGAGCTCATTCCACCATCTTGGAGCCAGGACAGCAAACCCACGTGTTTCTGCTGATGGGAACTTGGGTCCCCCTCGCAGCGAGGGTGCAGCGAGCCGTTTGGCTGATGCAGAGCGGAGTGCACGTGCTGGGGTGTACAGTTTAACCATGTCCTGGATGTAGGAAGGGCCAGATCCATTCGCAGCATGGTGCGCAAGTACCAGTGTCTTGAAGTGGATTCTAGCAGAAGCCAGTGGAGGGAGCGGAGGAGCGGCGTGGTGTGGGAACATTTAGGAAGGTTGAAGACCAGACGAGCCGCTGCATTCTGGATGAGCTGCAGAGGTCGGCATGCATAGCCAAAATGCCCAAAACCGGAAGCTGTCATACACTCTGGTAGCTATCATAATAGCTATATATGAAAACTCCGTTATTGACATAAATATGAAGATGGATTATCAGTAATCCTTTCAGACACATTGGATTAACCTACGGATTAACCTTCAGCAGCGTCTTTATCATTTTAATGCCATTGAACACGACTTTTGATCAGAACAGCATAGGTAAGACAATGTCCCGTTTTTGCTCCGTAAAGCTCCGTGTTGTGATGTCTGTGTTTGCTTCCCCTGTCGCGAGTTCTAATCGATCAGTGATGAGACTTATACTCCTAGAATCTGTGGAATCTCAGCTTGCTAATCGATATCTTGTTTGTGCAGATCCGATATGCAATAAGGGTATTTTTACCTAGAGTTCTGTGCTAAGTGTGTTAGCGGGCGGGGGCCTCCGGGTTGTACAGGTTAATAAAAAGGACCTTTTACACTGACAAGAGGCAAATTAAATAAATGAATCCCTTGTCGTTCAAGCACTGAAATCAGCATTATACGGACCACTGATTTTAACTAGGAACCGTTCTCTTAAATGCTTCAATATTTCACTTAACTTCCTCAAAATATGAAATGTTTGTCTCTTTATTTCATACCAGTTTTTTCTGATTAAAACATAATGGTACAACTTTTTCTCAAGATTCAACAGTGATCTTAAAGTCCTTAAAGTACAACTAAGAGCAGACAACAAAGCAAAAGCGTGACTTTGTTTGTCTTTAAAGGGGACCTATCATAAAAAATGCACTTGTGTACGTCTTTTATACATGCATGTGTCCCCGGTGTGTCAGGGAACTCACCGAGTGTCAGAAAACACAACCCTCTCTCTTTTCCTCCGTACCCAAATCTCTAAAAACGGGGCTGATTATTATTTGAATTTTTCTGACGTCAGAAAAGGGGTGCTCCGCCTATATGGGCAACTCTCCACCTATCAGGGGAATGAGAGACCGCTCGAAAGCGCTGGAGACGCTGTAGTACATATGCCAGGCCTGTAGGTGGCGCTGTAGTCTGCGACATAATCAGAATCAGCCCTTGCAAAAACAGGGCTGGAAAAGAGCAAATAGAGCGAAATGAGGCGTGGCTAAAATGCATGATCTGTTTGGTATTTTGAAAAAAACGCTTCACAGACATGTTTTATATAGGTATGGCCCTACACTATATTATTAAAATATAGCATGATAGGTCCACTTTAAGTGCTTTCTCAAACAGGATCAGCCACCTTAGCAGTTTAGAGGAAATGTACAATCGTTTTCTTCTACACAGTTCTGAATAAGGAAGCACATCCAGATTAAAGCTACCACAAGCAAGATACACATGCTTGTATATTTGATTTCTGGTTTATCATTAACTGGAAGATTGTGTTTATCCGAGCAACAACAATCTGTTTATATCTTCTATGCTTTGCTGCTGTGACGTTATTGAATAGGATCGTCAGAGAAAGACTCCAGGGGTTATTGCGAGGTTTTCTTCTTGGACTTTCTGTACATTTACTTTGGCTTGTGTGTAGGTGGCAACACTTTTCTTTCTCAAGGTGTTTACATACTGCTCATGCAATGAAAATATCTCTTATATGGATGTCAGGGTTTAGCTCAAGATGCCAGTGTTCAATTCCAATTGTTGACGCCATCTCGCTCTCGTTCCTTTGGTACTTTTAGGTCACCTTGGACTCGAATGTCTCCCAAGTGGGTATGAAGGCTTTAAGCGAATACAGTGGCTGTCGTCTCTGAGTTACACAACAGACTGAAAGGTGTCGAGAGAAGACCATTTGAAGGTTTTAAGCTCCAAGGATGATCCAAAGTGAACGCTAAAGCACCCAAGTGAGTAAGGCATTTTTATAATGACTTGGTTGAAGAGAGAATGTATTATCTGCTTTCCCCATTAACTGGCTAGAATTAACAACACACATAATATACGCCAGGTAAATGCACATCGAGCTATGCTAAACCGATCTCTAGTCTGAAATCCCTGCTGTCTTCTCCAATCACGTTGCAATGGTTTGGCTTCTGGCAATTCGCTTATCCTGGATTTGTCACCCTCCGTAACTCTTGTCCTTTCCTACTTTCTTTCCTTGTATGTCTCCTTGTTATTTGTCTTTTTTTAAACTTCCCTTTCATCGTCCATCTTCCCTGCTTCTTCCTCCCTCTTCTTCTTCTCCCTTGAGTCTTGTTTCCTCTTGCTGTTGCTCCATCTGTCCATCAAATACTCAAATCTATAACCTCGTGTTCCCTTTCTTTGCTGTTTTTCTTCATCGTTCTCTTCCCATCCATGTCTAACACTTCCTTACAAGACATTCGAATGGATCCCAGAAGCATTTTGTTTTGAATGTAAAAGAATTCTTTGGGTGGTTCAGGCTTTCAAAGACATGACCTTAACCTTGTGTACCGTCCTTTACTGTTTTTCTTCGTCTTTCTCTTCCCATCCATGTCTTAAACCTCTTTGAGAGAATCAAATTGACCGATAGGCAATTTCCTTTCGAATGTAAAAGCATTCTTTGGATGGTTCAGACTTTCGGACTACATTTCAGAAGTTCTGGCACGGTATCATCATGTTGAAATCTTTAATCTTGTGTTCTGTCCTTACTGTTTTTCTTCAAATAATAATAACGCAATTTTTTCCCTCTGTGGACTCGTAATGTTCCTTAACAAATGTAAATTTCCCCTCTGTGGGACGAATACATTTATTCTGATTCTGATAATATGATATATGTCTCTCAAGCTGTGTCTTTGGCATTTCACCTCCGCTCTTCTGGACTTTTTTTGTTTGATACGAAATAGAAATGAAAAACTGAACCATGATCCAGAATGTTAAAGCATTTATTGGAGGGTTCTGTCCACATTTAGGAAGTTCTGGCAGGGTATCATCCTGTTATAAGATAAACTTAACTTATGTTGGGGTACAGATTGGTTTGTTGAGCAAGAGAAAGAAGTGGATAGGCTCAGAGCAAAAAAGGCGATTGGGGATCGAAACAAAGAAGAAATTAACAGGAAAGTTTCAAAGTAGTAGTTCAGTTTTTCTCCGAATTATCACTGCATCTCCTCAAAGTCTGTTCTGCATATATACATATGTTTACAAGAGGAAGCAAAGATCAACAACAAACAAATCAATAGCAAATATAAGAGACCATCTTACATACAGAGAATCAAATATTTCCAGTCCAACAAAAACACAAAACCTTGGTTCAGACTTTCTGGTGCGAAAAGGACCTAAGAGACTGCCTTAAAGTTTAGATATCCACTCACTGACCAGCGTCTTTCCTCCTATACCCCCCTTTTCTCTCACTGTCACAAATCTCAGCAGATTTAGATTCACGGTCAGCCAGCCGTGGTGAGTCTGACTTCCTCACTTCACATCTCGCTCTGTGCAGCTTGTCTTCTCTTTCCATCTCAGGAGAGAGTATTTACATCACCCTAACCTCTGCTTTCACACATGGCCCCCAAAGGATATCCCAGCACTGCAGTAAAAAGTCCAAGAAGACTTGTTTCATGATGTTTCATCCATGCTAATTTAAATGCAGAACTGATGTATTTTGCGGACTTCCATTACCATGATTATGGTATTCACAAAGATGGCAATCGTTCCCTTTCATGTCCTTTTGTTCCTGCTTTTTCCATCCATAGAAAAAGCATTTAACCGTGCTTTTTGATAGCGGCATGAAGA
>NW_027263437.1:0-57500 GCF_902827115.2 Pseudochaenichthys georgianus
TGCAGGTGGTCAACAAGCTGGGCGACCCGGAGTACAAGACGGCGGCGAAAGCGTCCCACCTGTTGGAGTCCCTGATTCACAAGCACCCCAACATGAAGGCGGTGGTGAGCTGCGAGGTGGAGAGGCTCATGTTCCGCCCCAACATCAACCCCAAGGCGCAGTACTACGCCGTGTGCTTCCTCAGCCAAGTGATGCTCAGCCACGACGAGGCAGACTTGGCCGCCAAGCTCATCACCATCTACTTCTCCTTCTTCCGCGCCTGCGTGAAGAAGAAGGACATCGAGTCCAAGATGCTGAGCGCGCTGCTGTCGGGCGTGAACAGGGCGTATCCCTACGCCGGCTCCGGGGACGAGAAGGTGAAGGAGCAGCTGGACACGCTGTTTAAAGTCGTGCACCTGGTGAAGTTCAACACGGCCGTGCAGGCGCTCATGCTGCTGTTCCAGGTGATGGACTCGCAGCAGAGCATCTCGGATCGGTACTACGTCGCTCTGTACAGGTAAGCGTTGCTCAAACTCAAAGCAGCAGCAATCCTGCCGGGACATGAGTCTCTCTAAACCGAACCACCAAGTGCTTCATGCAGACATGTTCTGAATCTACTGCTGTGACTTCACATTCTCCTGTCTGCATTCACCTGGCTATTAGGGTTGCCAGAAACTGACCATGGTCAAAATCGATTATTCGACAGCCCTGGCGAATAATAATCGATTACAAAAATACATAAATAATAAAAAAAATATATATAAATAATAAAAAAAAAATATATAAATAATAAAAAAAATATATAAATAAAATCGATTTTTAAAAATAATATTCGATTATGGAGACTGTAACGAATAATCGCTGGCATCCCTACTGGCTATTAAATCCACTTTATTTCATTTGAAGTGTGTTTGAGAGTAGGGTCGCAAAGCGGCGGAACATTCCATGGGAAGTTAAGCTGGGGGTTTTGGAAATATTCGATGCAAAATTAAACCAAAAACACGACATTTCAACAGGTTTTTATTTTATTTTTTTAACTAGAACAGAACAAGTTTTAATTATTTTATAGAAACAATTATTTGTTTCATTGACGAACAAAAACAGGAATGTTGAGTTAAATATTACTCACCCCCCCTAACCCCAAAGTCCCATTCAAACCGTTAAATGGAAAGAGCCCTCCCCCTCCACAAAGTCCCATCAAACATCGTCCTTCAAGCGATCCTCTGCATTGTTGCTAAAGCCTTTCAGTCGACGGGCTCTCCCTGGGCCTCATCAGCATCCAACAGCATGTCCACTTCCTCAACATCCACCTCTTCCTCTTCCTCCTCCTCTTCAGTGTCACTGTCCGGCCTGTTGAGGAGGCTCTGTGTCCGGCCGGCTCAGAGAGACTTAGGTTTGCCCGAATGTTTCCACTCTCACATGTGTGAGCCTGTTGCGATCCTTTGAGTGGTCTCAATAGCCGCGTGCTACGGCATGGATATTCAAGTGTACCGTACTTTTCGGACTATAAGCCGCGACTTTTTTCCTCATTTTTGTCTACAGCTAACGGCCACTGGGGAACCTCCTAAATCTATGGATTTTACAGGTAAAATTAACCACCTTTAACACTACGGGCTCTAGGACCGGTCCACGCCCGCCACCTTTAAGCGGCGGGCTCCAGCAGGAAAAGCTGGAGGCCGGAAAAGAGTGAGACAGGTAGCGCGCCAAAGTAAAAGTGGAACCGAGAGACAGAACGAGAGCAAGACAGACGGACCATTTAGCTGCTGCGGCTTATATGCAGTCCGAAAAGTACGGTACTTGAATGGCATCCGTTTGTTTTAGTCAAGATTATGCTAAGATACTTTCCCCAAATATATTTAAGTTCCCTAAGTTCCTTCCATTTAGAAGATTCCCGTTAATTCCCGTGGAAAGTTTCCATCTTTGAAAATTCCCGGAATTTTGCAACCCAATTTGAGAGTGACAGTTTGTGTATATATAGAGCCTTTGCTAAGTCCCGCCCCTCGAATATAGACTGGCCAATCATAGCATAGGATGGCGTCTAGAGTGTGCGGCAATGAATAAGAACTAATATTAACGAGGTGAAATCAGGAACACCAGAGCTTTAGATTAATGCAGAAATATAATAAAATGAATATTAAATGTCTGTTTTCCTCCTCCTCCTCCTCCTCCTCCTCCTCCTCTCTCCCTCCTCCTCTCCTCCTCCTCCTCCTCCTCCTCCTCCTCTCCCCCCTCATCCTCCTCCTCTCCCCCTCCTCCTCCTCTCCCCCTCATCCTCCTCCTCTCCCTCTCATCCTCCTCCTCCTCTCCCCCTCCCCCCCCCCCCCCCTCCTCCTCCTCCTCCTCCTCCTCCTCAGGAAGCTTCTGGACCCCGGTCTTTCTTCCTCTTCTCGTCACAGCATGTTCCTGAACCTCCTCTATAAGTCCCTGAAGGCGGACATCGTGGTCCGTCGCGTGAAGGCGTTTGTGAAGCGCCTGCTGCAGGTCAGCGCCGAGCAGAGCGCCTCCTTCACCTGCGGAGCGCTCTTCCTCGTGTCCGAGGTGATGAAGAGCAAACCGGCTCTCAAGATCCTGCTGCTGGAGGACGGGGTGAGAGACGTGGTTTCTTTGTGCTGTTTCTGGTTGTGTGTAAAGCGTCTTTGAGCACTGGGAAAACTCAGAGCTGGGATTATTATGGGTTTTGTTTAAATGTAATCACAAGGTATATTCAGGTATACTCTAAGTCCCGCTAGGGGTGGGCGATATTGAAAAATATGTTATCACGATATTTTCAGGCAGTATCACGATAGACGATATATGTGACCTGCTCCATCGAAATCAGTCGCATTGATCGCATTGTATACACGGTTGGAAAGAGGATATTCCTAGCTTTCTAATGATATCAGGATTGTTGTTGTACTCCAAATATTAAGCGAAATATGTCACGTTATATAACGACTGTCACCGAGTCCTCATTTTGAGAAAAAGGCCTTTAAAGTTTCCTCTTCTCTGGAATCCATCGATCTGATTGATTATTAGTGGAGCAAATGATCAAAATACTACGGAGGGAAGATATTTTCGTTTGGAGGGGAAGCTCGCGAGTGTGTGTGTATACGTGTGTGTGTTTGTGCGTTTGTGTGTATTGGGTTTGTTTCCCGGGGAAAACCCTCACGAGAAACACCGGCTGTTGTTGCGCCTGCTGTGGCGTTAAAGTACTCCGTTCTCCGCTTGTAATTATGCCGAAGCTTCAAAGTTATATTTATCATCTGAATTTGCCGTTTAATATTCTGAAAGCCAAGACTCTGTTTAATTTAAATCAGATGAAAACAAACTGTAACGGACCCTGCCGTGTTATCTATGATTACTTTACTCTCACGTTCATAATGTCAGCCGGAGGGAGGGGGGCGGCGCTGCGGAA
The DNA here is from genome assembly GCF_902827115.2 of Pseudochaenichthys georgianus. NCBI lineage: Eukaryota > Metazoa > Chordata > Actinopteri > Perciformes > Channichthyidae > Pseudochaenichthys > Pseudochaenichthys georgianus. Next base: position 3,374 of record NW_027263437.1, read on the forward strand.
CAGCAGAGTGCGAGTGAGAGCTGTCTTCGTCCCTTCACGAGCTTCAAAAATGTACTTATCGTGTGATTTTGGAAATAAAAGTTTCATATTCTGAAAGCCAAGACTTGGTTTGTTTAAAATCAAACAAAACACCCGAACCCTGAAAAAATAGTTTTTTACGTAAATCCACGTTTATTCTGAAATGAGCCGTTGAGACTTCCGACTGATTTCGATATTTTTTCATGTCGGTTATTATGGTTATTTTTCAAGTTACTTAACAGAACAAGCACCTACAAGGTAACAGAAACTAAAGCAAAAAGGAGTAACAGAACAACACAGCATTTCAAGCTGGTTTTATTTCAGAAATGAATCCCTGAATGAACGAGTGAGCAGTGAACATCAATAAACATGAAAAGGAGGGTAAAACGTAACTAAGTAAAACATCAATGAGGAAAAGTCAGTGCCAAAGTCTCTGCATGCTCTTTCTGGTGCTTGCGTTTGAGGTGGTCTCGTAAGCCCGACGTGTTGCCATCTGTCGCTTTGAAATTTCCTTTTTTGCACATTTTGCAAATTACATTTGTTTGCTCCGTGTCTGTTGTGTTATATCCAAAATATTTCCATATCACAGACGTAGAGTTCTTTTTGGGGACTAAATCTAATTCTTCTACATCAGAATCTGACTCTCCGTCCATTATTGCTGTGTGTGCAGACTGCCAACAGTGTATTTTCCCTCGCCTGAAAGAAAGGGGGCGGGGACTTTGGGAGCCTGTCAAACAACTCGGACTGAACGAAAGCAGAGGTGCGCTGACATTGTGAAATCGATCGGGCTTGATATATGGTGAAATTAAAATCAGTAGGTGAGGCTGGGGGAGCGGGAGGGGAAGAGGCTCTCCGTCCGCTGTCATAGCCCCCTGCGCCGCGCACGGAGAGTCTCTTCCCTTCCCGCTATTTTTTTTTTTCAAATGTTTTTTTTTTTTATCACGATAGGAAGATATCTCTGAAAAAGCATATCGTGGAGACCTAATATCGTCACGACGATATATATATCGTCATATCGCCCACCCCTAAGTCCCGCCCCTCTCGTGCACGCTCCAAGTCCCTCCCCTCTCTTGTGCACGCTCTAGCTGCCAGAGCATGTGAGAAACCGTTTCCCTTTTTTTAAGAAAATAATGGGAATCGCGATTGATTCTTGACTTGGTATCGAAACCAAAATGTTGGTATCGTGACAACACTAATGGCAATTAAAGATGATCCTGCGGGCCGAAATTAAATCCACCACGGGCCTGATTTGGCCCCCGGGCCTCGAGTTTGACACATGTGGTGTAGGACATGGAACAATAAAGTAAATACACTAAAATAGAAATAGAAATGGAAATAGTGACCAAATGTCAAACAAAGAAACCCAGAAAATCCAGATTACGTAATTGTCCCTTTTTTGTAAAGTCGTTGGCAACACACACACAACATAATAAGTGTGTGAGATTTGATTGTCAGTCAAATATAGATTCAAGTGTGAAAAAATGAAGTTAATTTCTATTCCTTATTCTTCTCCTGGTGCGTCTCGATCTCAACGATACTTGAGGTGATTTGTTTTTTAGTAAATGATACATCTCTTCCCGTTGTGCTCCCTCAGGACGGGGACGAGGAGGCGTTCAAAGACCTCGCTGAGGAAGATGATGAAGAGGAGCGCTTTGTGGACGCAGACAAGCAGGAGGAAGGAGCGAGTGCAGAGCCAAAGGAGGAAGAAGCGAGTGCAGAGCCAAAGGAGGCGAAGCCCAGTGCAGAGCCAAAGGAGGCGAAGCCCAGTGCAGAGCCAAAGGAGGCGAAGCCCAGTGCATCATGGGTACACCACCAGAACCTGGAAGGTGTGTGAGAGGGTTATGATTCATAAACTACCATTTGTGTTATAGTGATTTGTGTGTGGGAGAGAAACCCGGGGATTTGAGCCTCTGCAGACCGTTTACATGCACCAAAACCAATAGATACACTACGGGAAAGGGAAGACCTCAAAAAGCAGAACACGGCTCCTTCAATTAAGCAGATGTGGATGAAAAAGACGACTTTTCTCAGATGTAAAATCTCCAAGAACAAAAAACATATTCTTAAAATGTTGTATTTTTGCTGTGGTTCCTTGTTGTTGTTGTTTAATGTTGATGTTTCTGTCTCCAGGAGGAAAGAGCATCCAGAGCTACGACCCGCTACACAGAAACCCGTTGTTCTGCGGCGCCGACCGCACGACTCTGTGGGAGCTGCAGAGGGTGAGGAGCACTCAATAAGTGTTTTTGTGAAACTTTTAACATTTTTAGAAAATATAGTTTGACATTAATTTAGCTCGGATACATGGAGACGTTGATATCGCATCATACTATAGAAGAAGTTTTATTATCTAAATATCATGCACATGGCTTTTACATTTCAATTAGTTATTTAATTAGGGTGTCTTACATCATCTGTCCAGCAGGGGGGGAAAACATGGCTTAATTAGACAGAGAGTAACCTTCCAACAGCTTCTCCATGTTCACCGTGATATCTCATCTTCAGGTGACGTTTCACATCTAAGCTATTTCCTTTTGTCTCGTCTCCCTGCAGCTCGCCGCTCACTTCCATCCGTCCGTGTCGCTGTTTGCAAAAACCATCCTGGAGGTAAAGCCTTTGCACTTAAAGTCACAACTTCCGTTTGTACTATTTCTTTATGAATGTTTCTGTTTCTACGTGTCTCCCTGGACCCCGGCTCGAGCTTCAGTCTCAGGATCCGTGTATTTATGATCCTCTCCAGAATGGAAGGAGTCATCACCTACAGAATAGCTTATATATCAAAGTCTGACTTTTTCAAAAAATAAAAAAATTCTGACTTTCTCTCAAAATCTAAAAAATTACTTTCTCAAAATTAAAATGACTTTCAAAAAATCAAAAAATTATTACCTTTTGTCAAAATTAGTACTTTCTCAAAATCTCAAAATCATGTCATTTTTTTGACGGATTAAACTGTATTATCGTTGCTGTTAGTAAACTCTCTCGTCACCGGCTCGGGCTTCAGTCTCAGGATCCATGTATTTTAAACCCTCAAGAATGGAAGTAGTCATCACATACAGAATAGTTTATATATCAAAACTCAAAATTCTGTATTTTTCTCAAAATTCAGATTTTTTTCTCAAAATCCCCAAAAATCTGACTTTTTCTCCAAATCAAAAAAATTCAACTTTTTCTCTAAATTTCTTTAAATGTCTCCGATTTAAGCTTCAACCTCAGGATCCGTGTGTCTGTGATCCTCTCCAGAATGGAAGTAGTCATCACATACAGAATAGCTTATATATCAAAATCTAAAAATCATGACTTTTTCTCAAAATCGCTAAATTATGAGTTTTTCTCGAAAAATAAAAAAAAGACTTTCTCAAAATTAAAATGACTTTTTCAAAAAATCTAAAAAGTCTGACTTTTTCTCAAAATCTCAAAATCATGTATTTTTTTGTGACGGATTAAACTGTATTATCGTTGCTGTTAGTAAACTCTCTCTCGTCACCGGCTCGGGCTTCAGTCTCAGGATCCATGTATTTTAAACCCTCAAGAATGGAAGTAGTCATCACATACAGAATAGTTTATATATCAAAACTCAAAATTCTGTATTTTTCTCAAAATCCCCAAAAATCTGACTTTTTCTCCAAATCAAAAAAATTCAACTTTTTCTCTAAATTTCTTTAAATGTCTCCGATTTAAGCTTCAACCTCAGGATCCGTGTGTCTGTGATCCTCTCCAGAATGGAAGTAGTCATCACCTACAGAATAGCTTATATATCAAAATCTAAAAATCATGACTTTTTCTCAAAATCGCTAAATTATGAGTTTTTCTCGAAAAATAAAAAAAAGACTTTCTCAAAATTAAAATGACTTTTTCAAAAAATCTAAAAAGTCTGACTTTTTCTCAAACTCACAAAATCATGTATTTTTTTGTGACGGATTAAACTGTATTATCGTTGCTGTTAGTAAACTCTCTCGTCACCGGCTCGGGCTTCAGTCTCAGGATCCATCGCGGGCCACATGAGCATTATGGTTGCACTCAAAGGGCCGGTTGTAACTTTAAGACTATATAAATATACATATATAAATATTTAAAATAATGTATTTTACATCATTGCCTCTGCATTGGATTATTATCGGGTAGGGTAATAACTTCATAATTAACTACGACTGAAAGCAGAAGTCTAGGGCAAATAATTGCAAGTCTGAGATGCATTGTGGGACATGTAGTTTATGGGCAACCTGCTTCTGTAAATCGCCATGTAACCGTATAATGAACAATATATTATTATATTCTTTGCCAGCTCTTGTGGGGCCGCATGAAGTGAAGTCGCGGGCCGGATTTGGCCCCCGGGCCTTGAGTTTGACACCCCTGCTCTAAATAAAAAAATCATGACTTTTTTTTGACAGATTAAACTGTATTATCATTGCTGTTAGTAAACTCTCCCTGGTCCCCGGCTTGAGCTTCAACATCAGGATCCATGTATCTGTGATCCTCTCCAGAATGGAAGGAGTCATCACATACAGAGACTAGTTCCTGAGCAGTGTCCTTCACATGCTGATATCAAGAGAGGGAGTCACACAGTCACAAGATGGAGGGATAGAAAGCAGTATTCAATGTTTACTTCAGATCAGCTCCACGTCAGAAATGAGCATGCTTGATGTCTCTCTCCATAGAGGCTGAATCATCATGTTCATCACATAGCTATCATCTGCCTCAAGCAGTCCTGATGCTCTTCCAGGTCATCTCACATCCTGTCAAGTTCACAGCTGCAGTTGGTACCCTTGTTAGCATGCTACTCTCATGTTGGAAGAGGACACTCAGGACTTTCCCAACAGTTTCCTCGTTGTTTCCTCAGGGCGGCTCCATCCTCTACTCCGGAGACCCTCTGCAGGACTTCACTCTGATCCGGTTCCTCGACCGCTTCGTCTTCAGAAACCCAAAACAGATGAAGGGAAAACGTAATAACAACAACAACAACAATTCAATTCAAAGGTTTTATTGTCATGTAAGCTGCAGTGTAGAAAGGGCAATGACCTGAGCTCCTCCAACAATGCAACGGTCTGAAGGGGAGGGGCTTAGCTTGACCCTGGTGGTGGTGAATGGATAGTTGGGATCGGTCTGAAGGGGAGGGGCTTAGCTTGACCCTGGTGGTGGTGAATGGATAGTTGGGATCGGTCTGAAGGGGAGGGGCTTAGCTTGACCCTGGTGGTGGTGAATGGATAGTTGGGGTCGGTCTGAAGGGGAGGGGCTTAGCTTGACCCTGGTGGTGGTGAATGGATGGTTGGGGTCGGTCTGAAGGGGAGGGGCTTAGCTTGACCCTGGTGGTGGTGAATGGATAGTTGGGTCGGTCTGAAGGGGAGGGGCTTAGCTTGACCCTGGTGGTGGTGAATGGATAGTTGGGGTCGGTCTGAAGGGGAGGGGCTTAGCTTGACCCTGGTGGTGGTGAATGGATGGTTGGGGTCGGTCTGAAGGGGAGGGGCTTAGCTTGACCCTGGTGGTGGTGAATGGATAGTTGGGTTCGGTCTGAAGGGGAGGGGCTTAGCTTGACCCTGGTGGTGGTGAATGGATAGTTGGGGTCGGTCTGAAGGGGAGGGGCTGCTTGACCCTGGTGGTGGTGAATGGATAGTTGGGGTCGGTCTGAAGGGGAGGGGCTTAGCTTGACCCTGGTGGTGGTGAATGGATAGTTGGGTCGGTCTGAAGGGGAGGGGCTTAGCTTGACCCTGGTGGTGGTGAATGGATAGTTGGGTTCGGTCTGAAGGGGAGGGGCTTAGCTTGACCCTGGTGGTGGTGAATGGATAGTTGGGATCGGTCTGAAGGGGAGGGGCTTAGCTTGACCCTGGTGGTGGTGAATGGATGGTTGGGGTCGGTCTGAAGGGGAGGGGCTTAGCTTGACCCTGGTGGTGGTGAATGGATAGTTGGGTCGGTCTGAAGGGGAGGGGCTTAGCTTGACCCTGGTGGTGGTGAATGGATAGTTGGGGTCGGTCTGAAGGGGAGTGGCTTAGCTTGACCCTGGTGGTGGTGAATGGATAGTTGGGTCGGTCTGAAGGGGCGGGGCTTAGCTTGACCCTGGTGGTGGTGAATGGATAGTTGGAGTCGGTCTGAAGGGGAGGGGCTTAGCTTGACCCTGGTGGTGGTGAATGGATAGTTGGGTCGGTCTGAAGGGGAGGGGCTTAGCTTGACCCTGGTGGTGGTGAATGGATAGTTGGGTTCGGTCTGAAGGGGAGGGGCTTAGCTTGACCCTGGTGGTGGTGAATGGATAGTTGGGATCGGTCTGAAGGGGAGGGGCTTAGCTTGACCCTGGTGGTGGTGAATGGATGGTTGGGGTCGGTCTGAAGGGGAGGGGCTTAGCTTGACCCTGGTGGTGGTGAATGGATAGTTGGGTCGGTCTGAAGGGGAGGGGCTTAGCTTGACCCTGGTGGTGGTGAATGGATAGTTGGGGTCGGTCTGAAGGGGAGGGGCTTAGCTTGACCCTGGTGGTGGTGAATGGATGGTTGGGGTCGGTCTGAAGGGGAGGGGCTTAGCTTGACCCTGGTGGTGGTGAATGGATGGTTGGGGTCGGTCTGAAGGGGAGGGGCTTAGCTTGACCCTGGTGGTGGTGAATGGATAGTTGGGGTCGGTCTGAAGGGGAGTGGCTTAGCTTGACCCTGGTGGTGGTGAATGGATGGTTGGAGTCGGTCTGAAGGGGAGGGGCTTAGCTTGACCCTGGTGGTGGTGAATGGATGGTTGGGGTCGGTCTGAAGGGGAGGGGCTTAGCTTGACCCTGGTGGTGGTGAATGGATAGTTGGGGTCGGTCTGAAGGGGAGGGGCTTAGCTTGACCCTGGTGGTGGTGAATGGATGGTTGGGGTCGGTCTGAAGGGGCGGGGCTTAGCTTGACCCTGGTGGTGGTGAATGGATGGTTGGAGTCGGTCTGAAGGGGAGGGGCTTAGCTTGGTGGTGGTGAATGGATGGTTGGGTTCGGTCTGAAGGGGAGGGGCTTAGCTAGACCCTGGATTCAGAGGGACGGGAGGTGAAATGGGATGGAGGGGGGTTGCGAGTAAAGACGGTCTTCCTGGTTGAACTTGCGCTGAGCTTCATTAATCAAATTGTGTATTATTATGAATTAATTAGAGATGTTAAAAATATTAATATCTGGATTTATACGTTTTGTTCTTCTCAGAAAACACAGATTCTTCCGCGCTGACGCCCAAACAGAGATTCCCTCTCAAATCTGTTCCAGGTGAGTTTTTGAAGACGTGTGTGTGTCGAGTTAATTGTTTTTATTTCACCTCATTGTCTGTAGTTTATTTATGTTGTTTTAAAACGACTTTCTCTCTCTCAGTGAACTGTGAGGAGTTCCTGGCTAAAGAGGAGAGTCAGATCCCCGTCGATGAAATCTTCTTCCATCGGTGAGTTAGAAACTATTTTCATGATTGAAGCTTTTATTTCTCTAATCGTCTTCCTGTCTTCACAAGAAGAAAACGTGTTAGACAAATAATTTACTTTATTTATACCTTTGGGGAAAGTCAGGTATCGAACCCATTTCTCTAAATATAATATTTAGCTGCAAATAGAAAGGCAATATAATCTAAACAGAATCATGAAGAAGTAAAGGGAACAGCATACGGGGGTTTTATTTGTATTTTATTGTACTCAAAGAAATGTACTGATAAAATAACAAAATCTGACAATAAATTCATATTTTAAAAACTCTAAATAAATAATAATAATTCAAATAAACTAAAATGTTAACGCTGTAAAATGTAAAGAAAGGACAGCCAGGGTTCTTGGAGAAGTCATGGAAATGTAACTATATATATAAATATAATTTATATTTTATCTAATCGCCGAAATAGTAATACTATAATGATAATACTGTATCGTATCGTAATGAAACGTAAAATGGCTTTTAACTGACGACGTGTTTTGCTGGTGAGAGATTTGAGTAGAAGCCAGTACCTACTATTTGATTTGTTTCAGAGCTTGTTCAAATAAACCATTTTCAGTGGTACCGCTGAGAGAGGGTCGTGGAAAACTAGGTAAAGGTCACGGAGAGGTCATTGAAAGTCATTGGTGAAAAGGCGTTTGAACCCTGGACAATAATCACTTGAACTTCCTCTCGTGAGAATATTTATTTTTGAAGTTTTTTTTAATGTTTTTTTATTTACTTCCCCCCCCCCCCCAGTTTCTTCAGGAAGCGTCACCAGGAGAAGCAGCTGAAGATCCGCCGGCCTCGAGGAGACAACGAGAGCGTGGAGGACGTGGACGACGAGGAGTTTGAGAAAATGCTCGGTGAGACAAACACGTAATGCAGACGTGATAGAAGTTATAGAAGAACTGGTTATCAGCTCCAGAAGATGCTTCTAGTTACAAACAGAGCCATTGCTTTTAATTACAATATTTGAGAATAATTGTATTACAAAATGAATTTAAAATGAGAATTATTATTGTTTGTTTTTCATTAATGCAACTCCAATCTTTATTTAAAATATATATGTATACTTAAATATGTTTTTATTTTGATTTCTTTATGTATTTAATCTTGTGTGTAATTTTTATTTATTCTCACCTTCTCATTGGAACAGACTCCTGCGAGGGAGACTCGTACTTCACGGAGATGGCTGACGATGATCTGGACTTCGCTGGGTGAGCGATCTATTATTTATATATGAATGACCTGTTTGCACTTCCAACAACATGCACCGCAGAAACAACACTACCGTACCTTTCGGACTATAAAGCGCACCGTCATATGAGCCGCAGCAGCTAAACTGTCCGTCTGTCTTGCTCTCGTTCTGTCTCTCGGTTCCACTTTGACTTTGGCGCGCTACCTGTCTCACTCTTTTCCGGCCTCCAGCTTTTCCTGCTGGAGCCCGCCGCTTAAAGGTGGCGGGCGCGGACCGGTCCTAGAGCCCGTAGTGTTAAAGGTGGTTAATTTTACCTGTAAAATCCATAGATGTAGGAGGTTCCCTAGTGGCCGTTAGCTGTACAACAAAAATGGGGGGAAAAGTCGCGGCTTATAGTCCGAAAAGTACGGTAATAGCATTTGTGTTTATTCTTTGAGGCTAAAGTGCTGGTCTTTGTCTGTTTGAGCGATCTTTATTTGTAAATGTATCGAGTTCTTAATCTTTAAAAAAAAATATTTAGAAAACGGGAAAACATAAATCAGGCTTTTTATCACCTTTATACAATTCATTGATATATGTTCATTATTTTTATATATATTTACACATACCTCATTAAATTACACACATAGATATGTTTCGTCAGCCTTTAAAAAAAAAAAAACAACAATAAAGAAATTAAATATTTAAATTAAATAATAAGGAAAAATGTTGATATAAATATCTAAATGATAAGAAAACACACTTGTCTGTTATTTGTTTAACCTTCGGGACTGATTTGATAATTCTCTTCTCGATGTCAGTAATGTGAAGGCCAAGAAGAAGAAGAAGAAGGATCCGGAGGCGTCGGACTCGGACGACGACTCGGACGCGGACCTGGACGACGAGGAGGTTTCTCTGGGCTCCATGGACGAGGAAGACTTCGGAGACGAGCTGGAGGAAGAGGGGGGGACGTTCATGGATCCTGACGGGGGAGGAGGGGATGACGACGATGAAGAAGGTGAGGCAACGTTTCTGGGAGTGGCTGGGATTTACATCTAGTTTTCGAGACGCGATACGCTTGGTGTGACGTGAGAAAAGTTTTGGTTTATTTTGTTAAGGGTCGTAGTAATAAAAAAAAATTACTTACAAAGTTTGTCAAAGAAATCTGAAAAGTCAGTATAGTGTCAAAAATGTTAAAAACATGTTGCGAATGTCAACACATTAAAAAATAAATAAAAAAGGTCACGTGGGAAAATAAATGGAAAAAACGCGTAGTGAAGTTTTTCAGAAAAATGAAATACTTTAGTACGTCCACAACGTAGATAAAAGAAGTGCTTCTGTTGAACAAAAAAGTAATCGTATAGTATGTGGAAAATAAATCAAAGAATGAAGTAATGATTGTTGCAAATTTGAGAAAAATGTCAGTACTATAGTAGGTGAAAAAATAAATTAAATCAGTATACCATGTCATAAATATCAAATAAAAAGTAATGGTAAAGTTTGTTGGAAATTTCTGAAAAAACGGTTATAGTATTTTGAAAATGTAAAAAAGGAAAGAGACATATTAAAGTCTGTCTGAAAAGCGTGACTCGGCCCTCTAAAATGGTGTTTTCTATTTAATTTATTATACTAAGATTATTTTTGTAAACATGCATGGTATTTTTTTAATTAACCTTTTTATTCATTTTTACCTCACGTACCCCCTGCAGTACCCCAACGTACCCCTAGGGGTCCGCGTACCCCCATTTGAGAACCACTGATCTCGAGGGCCCTGGCGGCTCGCCACTGCTGCAAAGATTTAGCATATCGAACATTTCTAAAAGAAACGTCATAGAGTATTTCAGAATACAATATAGTACAGTATGTGGTCTGAAAAACACTCGTAGTATTGTAATAAAAATACATGAATATTTTCCCTTTTTAATTGATTTTCTTTTCTCCAGTTCCCGAGCTGGAGGACGATGCATTTGGAGGTGAGTACAAGTCTACGAACGCATCAAATACTTCCTCACAGGTGCTGACTCTATTTCTGATTGAATAATGAACTGTCTCCCATCTGCAGATTCAGACGACGAGATGGAAGTCCCTGATATCACTCCGCTCGCCAAGAAGGGGAAGCGGAAATCCTCCGAGGAGCCGGACTCCTCTCTGGGTTCGTTTACTCAGATTTAATACCCCGTCTTGATTTAGGATATCTCGCCTCCTTTAGTCGTCAGTGACTCGCCAGCCTTCAAAGAGATGAGATGTGGAAAGTAAAAATACAGTTTCAAATCTGCATACTTGACGATGCATCACGTCAATATTTATTTAGTACATTTTCTGCATCAATCAAATCACATTCCTCAACAGCCGGGGTTTGTTTGCTTTACTCTAATTAATGTTTACCAGCATAAAACAAAACGAGGCATTGCACATAATAACAAGTTAAAAGAGTAGAAATGAACTATTATAAAATATAAACATCTCAAAAAAAGAAATGGAATCGCCGGAATTAGTATCTGCCTGTGGAGTGGGCGGGGCATATGGAGTGGGCGGGGCCTATGGAGTGGGCGTGGCCTATGGGGGGTCTTCCATTGAAAGAGGTGTTTAAAACTCAGTTAACGCTCATTCTCTGGAGCTTCCACCAAACAGCATTATTACATTCAGACGAAGTTCATTATTCAAGTTCACATTAACTTTATAATAACACGGGAGAGATGAGCGGAAGCTCTCTCTCTCCCCCCCTCTCTTTCCTCGCTCTCTCTCCCTCTCTTTTCCTCTCTCTCCCCCCCTCTCCTCCCTCTCTTTTCCTCTCTCTCCCCCCCTCTCTCTCCCTCTCTTTTCCTCTCTCTCCCCCCCCCTCTCTCTCCCTCTCTTTTCCTCTCTCTCCCCTCTCTCTCTCTCTCCTCTCTCTCCTCTCTCTTCATCTCTCCCTCCCCCCCTCTCTCTTTTCTCTCTCTCTCCCCCTCTCTCTCTCTCGGACTCTGATGAAAACATTCGTTGTGTCCAAACGGCGGTACTACAACTCCCGTATCAGTCCGTGACGTCACCCCGGCCCAGAAATACTTTTTCCCATTGACTAACATGGGGAAAGAGACGTCTGTAAATCAGTGGAAACTTTTTTTTAACTAAATAAACTTCCCAGTACGAACTATTTTATTGCCCTAATTATAATCATTCGGTCCTTAAAATTGTAAAATGCACTAAAAGCCAAATCTAGATTGAGTTTCTCTCTCCATTCAGTCTACTGGGCCGAGAGGGGGGGGGCGGGGCTTAAGAGGCGCATGCTCTGTGAGCGCACATACGGTTATTTTGCTCTGGCAGCCAGGCATGCTGGGTAATCTGTGACGTTTCGCTCTCTCATAGGAAAGAACGAGACGCCTCCTCATTAGAGAGTAAGAAAAATATCCAGATGACCGTGAAGATAACAAATCTATAAACGGACAAATGAAAACACACATTTTCTGTCAACACAATATAAGCAGGATATTCAATTAAATATAAACATAAAATGTGCTTTATTTTGAAAATAATGTTCAAGCTGCTCTTATTGTGAAAAATGTGAGTTAATGTTTTTGTTTCTTCGCTCCTTTCAGGTCCAAAGCAGGGGAAGAGGGCGAAGGGAAAGAAAGACACGGCCATGTTTGCTTCTGCAGAAGAGGTACGTTTGTTACGTTGCATATAAATAAAGCTTTAGATCAAACCAAGATTCAAGGCTTTATCGCCACGTGCACATCGAGAGGTGCAGGTTCCCTCGACAAAAAGCTACGGGATTTCTCCGTAGGATTTTGGAATAGATAAGTGGAAAACGAACCTACGTTTTGTTCAGGATAATCTCCACATGTCTACTTTCATAATGTTCTCATCATAAATCTAACGTCCAGAAGCTACATGCTAACGTGATGCTATAAAGGAGCTACAGTGAGTCCAGCCGCACGACTTCAACGTCACGCCGACTTCAGATCCAGATTCAAACTTGTACGAGTTGAAGCGTTTGTCTGAACACTCTGCAGGAGGCAGGGACTTGCTTTCAAGCAGAACAGAAACTAACTCAGAGGAGTGTTCTCGTGTTCGGCGTAATGACGTACGACGGCCTCCACGACTTCTGTAGTCCTGTTCAGCCGCTTGGTAACAGCCATCGTTTCTCAGACACGTCCACTCTTCAGGAATCACCAGTCCAGATATAATGTCCTCGAACAAAACGTGATCCAACCACAGACCTTATTTCCAGCTATCCCATTGGCTCAGAGACGAGGGAACAGGAAGTGGTGAAATGCTGACTCACTTCCTGGTTTTAGGACTCGTCACCGCTCCGCTCTAGATATAGCAATGAACAACTTAAGTCGTCCTCCAACAGAGCAACAGGAATATGTATAGGACGTAGAACAGATCAAATAGTGCAAGAGAATGTAAATAAAATAGAAATAGTGCAAGAAGAGTCTACACAAGTAAAGGGAATATGATATATTAGATCAGGGGTGTCAAACTCAAGGCCCGGGGGCCACATTCGGCCCGCGACTTCATTTTATGTGGCCCCACAAGAGCTTGCAAAGAATATAATATGATTATTATACGGTTACATGCTACAGAAGCACGTTGCCCATAAACTACATGTCCCACAATGCATCTCAAATATGACTTTTTTCTCAGAATTAGATTTTTATTTCAAAATGTCACTATTTCTTTTTTCTCCAGAATTTGGCTTTTCTTTTTAAATCATTTTGGGACATACGCACTGAAGAGACTTGCCCTAGACTTCTGCTTTCAGACGTAGTAGTCATTACCCTATCCGATGATAATCCAATGCAGAGGCAATGATGTACATTATTTTATATATATGATATATTTATAGATGTATTCTTATATAGTCTTAAAGTTACAACCGGCCCTTTGAGTGCAACCATAATGCTGATGTGGCCCGCGATGAAATTGAGTTCCCCACCCCTGTATTAGATGAATAATTAGCAAACGGCTCAGGTGTCTTTAATAGTCTCGTGGCCCGTAACTAATCCTTCTCATGACTTGATCCTTGTTCCCAGTTTGGCTCCATGCTGGACGAGAACGCCGGATCCAAGTTTGACAACACCGGCATGAACGCCATGGCCAACAGCGACAAAGCAGGTAAGATCCCCCGAGAGACGGGATGTTTGTATATAGTTCCTTAACACTCAGGTGTGGAGCGCTGAGACGTAATAATTATATTCTAAAATCTCTATAACATAGCAATTTAATAATACAGATTATTGTGCTCGGTGTATTTTTATTCAGGGACATTAAGTGTATGTCGGCTTATATGTAATAAGCCGACATACACTTAAAATGTTATTTAAAAATGTCTTATATGCTAGTTTTTATCTTATATGTTGTGCCGAGCTATAACGTAAGAATTTAATTGGACCGTCTAACTGCCTGTTATACTGTGTGTGTGTACGGCGATAAAAAGATATCTATAATGTCGCAATTTAATAATACAGATTATTGCGCTCGGTGTATTTTTATGAGAACAGGAAAAAGACGGCATGAAGGATGTTTTTGTAATTCAGGCAGCTGGATATCGAGTTTATTCAGTGTATATAGTTCCTTAACACTCAGGTGTGGAGAGCTGGAACATAGCAACTAAACGATATGGATAATTATGAGAACAGGAAACATACAAGATGATGGTTGTTGTAGTCAGCTGGATACCAGCCAGATGGAACACAGCTTTAACACAGAAGACTGTATATATATATGTGATTCCTGCTGGGCTCAAAGTCTCACATTTGATGCTATGAGATATTTAAATGATGATGGAAAACAAGAACCACAAGCATCCACCGAACTTAAAACCTCCTCAATAAGAAGGTAACCGTTCGGCCAAGTCAAGATATATTATGAAGGCCTGAAGAACTATTAAAACATTTAGTTTTCCTGGCACAAAGATGGAATAAATAAAACTGTAAATCTGCTAAATTGTTACTTTAGACATTGGCGCATCTGTACTTTAATCATTTGTATAAATAGCTTCAAATAGTCACATCCATGAAACCAGAGCCGTTGTTGTCTTCCCTCACTTCCTGTCTGTCCCTCAGGTCTGAAGCAGTTGAAGTGGGAGGCGAACCGAGACGACTGGATGCAGGACCGCGACGCCAAGACCATGAGGAAGAAGAAGACCATGTTCAACAAGAACAAGAAGGCGTTCGGTCGCCCGCGGGCGGGAGGGAAGACGTTCGGGAAGAGGAAGTAGTAGCGGCTGTCGTGAGATCGTGGAGGTTTTTTTTAAATTGGAGGATGTCCTCAGTCCTGATTGGCCGACCAGGCGGCGAGGTCTTTCTCTCGGACGCCGTAGACCCCCGCCCACTCGTTGGACTGGTAGTAAACTGGGAGGAAGCAGAGGAGACATTTCTGTAAAGATAAAGGACTCTGATTTTCATGGACGCATTTTACAGATTTCTTCAACGGGAATTAAAGTTATTACACTTTTCTCCATCCATGAGGCTGCTGATAAATACATGTCAGAAGTACCCTGTTTGTCTTAAAACAGATTTCATGTACATCTATAGGAATTAGAGCTATTATACGAGTTATTTTGTAAACTAAAGTGCCCATTTCTTCAATCCTGATTATTAAACATTTAGATGGGTTTTTGTCTTTTCTCCATCCATGAGGCTGACTTACATCTCACGCTATAGTTGGTAGGTAGGTTGTAAACGTTAGTCAAAAAGTACTTTTCAACTACTGATTAGGGCTGGGTATCGTTTGAAATGTATCGAGTCAAACGTTTAGATAACAAAAATATCTTTAAGCTTTAATCGACATTTTTACAAATAAAAAAATGTGCTTTATTTGAACTGAGCTATTAACAGGCATTACACGGTGCCTTGTCTTTTTATTTTTTAGTGTAGTGGAGCCTCACTTCAGAGCGTTTACCGCGACCCATCTTTGGTGTTATGAAGTGACAGAACGGCCCGCTGACGACCGGCCGTTCTGTGAATCTCCAGAACACACAGATGGCCAGTCCGCTATGTATTCCACCGGGTCACCGCGGCGCAGACGGACCCGGTGGAATACAGGATCTACCGCGTTTAGGAACCGTTAAGCAGAACCGAAATTGTGGATTTTGTATCTGTTCTCATCTGCCCTAATTGCGATATATATTAAGATATGAAAAAATACAGGAATTGAAGAAAAGTTTTCGCAAACCTTCCTTTCTTGAACTTTAATGAAATACAATTGGTATTTTTCTAACTATATTTAACCGGATGAAGGATTTTAGTCACGGACGTTTGGGTCTTAAGTTATCAGAGCGACTGAGCGAGCTCATCCTGCTGTGCACGCAGAGCCTGCATGTCCCTCACGTACCCCTGACATGAGAGCCGCGCGAGTTTTCCTTTTGTAGCAAGCAGCAAAATAATTGTGACGTGTTGAGTTAATGTGCCTACTTAATATCGCACGTCCTAAAAAATTATTTTTTAAATTTGTTTTAAATGTGCACATCCTGCGATGTGAATATCGCGATTATCGTGCAGCCCTACTGCACGTGTCCTGAAAAAGTCATATAGTTTGACGCCGAAAAAAATGAAATATTTGTATAGTTTGTAGTAAAACATTTTTAAAACGGTATAGTGTATCTTTAACAATACTCATAAAACTTTAAAAAGGATAAAATGTCGTCACATTTTTTAAAGGTCACCTATCGTGCTGTCTTTAGGCAATAGCAGAGCTCTCAGATATAAGAAACAAGTCTATGAAGTGTTTTGCTCCAAACAGATCAGTCTAGCCATGCCTCAAATCCCTCTGTTTCACTTCCTGTTTCTAAAGTGCTGATTCGGGGATAAAGCTTTAAAGAGGAGGGGTCTGAGCTCATGCGGGACCCGGCAGCTACTGTCTAAACTAAAGGCTGCCGTGATGAAACGCCATATCATGGATTATCAAGGCTCTGAAACAGTCTGGAGCTCAAAGGCTTTCTCTCTTGCCGGTTACACCACAAGGTGAGTTCCTTTCTACTTCCTGCTTCTTCACACACATGCTCTCCAGCACAGGTTAGCTCTGAGTGTTAGCATGCTAATGTAAACACCGAATATATTACGTCCAAAACAGTCGGGCATTGTTTCTGATAGCAACGTTTCTGATTGGCCCGTGGGTCCACATATCGGACGCACATCTGGATCAGCTCCGTTGTTCGCCGTTTTTAGAGATTTGGGTACGGAGGAAAAGAGAGGGTTTATTTTTAGTTTGTCGTGTCGTACATTTTTTTTTAAATAACGGTAACGACTATCTTTAACAAAACACGAAAAAAAGTCATATAGTTTGTTGTCGGAAAACATGAAGGAAAGGTCAGTATAGTATGTCGTAAAAAGACGGAAGAACTGCTCACCTTCCAGAACGGACGGGAGCCTCCTGTTCATGGTGCTCCTGAAATCTGCACATTACGGGAGTAAAACAGGAAGTTTAAAGTCACTCAACACAGCTTTAAGTATTCTGTAGTTCCCTAAAATACTACTTTAAATGTGTATTAATATGAGAACAGGAAACATTCGAGATGAAGGTTGTTTTTAATATTCAGTTAGCTGGATATCGTGCACTTTAATTCAGGACAGGATTTCTTTGAGTGTACGTCGGCTTATATTTAAAAAAATGTCTTATATGCTTGTTTGTAGTTTCTGAACACTCAGCTGTGGAGAGCTGAAATGTTAGAATTCCATTGTACAGTCCAACTGCCTGTTATATATATATATGACGTTAAACAGATATCTTGAATCTATATAACATAGCGACTAAACGATAAGGAAGCTCTTAAGGAGAACAGGAAAAAGACGAGATGAAGGTTGTTTTAAAGTCACTCAACACAGCTTTAGTATTCAAGTTCCCTAAGACACATCTTTAAATAAATAAATCTCCGTCTGATACCCCGACTGTCGTTCATCTTGTAGAACAGGCCGTACGCCCCCAAGACGCCCACCAGCTCCACCACGATCACTCCTTTCATCAGAGTCTTAGCCAGAGGAGCCAGGGAGGTTGGGTTAGGAGGCATCTGAGAGAAAACACACTTAGTATACATATAATATATTTAAAAGGAATAAAGGACTACTGATTCTGAACATGGAAGCTGGTAAAAATAGTTTTTCACCGAGGCATCTGGGGAGAAAGCGAGGGGTTACGTATGGTAACCCTTGTCCACACCTGGTGGTAAAAAAAAAGACTAGTAGTGAGCAAATGACATGAGCATTACTACGATGAACAAAACAAAGCCAAGAACAGTTTTGACTCGTCAAGCGCCATCATTTCTGATGAAGGTAGAGATCGTTTTGGCCCTGGGGTCGTCTCTGGCAAACTTCTCTTTTTTCAAAAGCCTCGTGGATAGGTGAAAGCCCCGGTGCCTTGCAGCTGGCTTTGGATTCTCAACTAGTTTAGCAGCGCAGGCGTCTTCGTACGCTGTTAACACACCATCGTAGCCATGGCGATGTTTCAGGCGACTGATCAGGCTGGAAGTATTATAGCTCGTTGCCTTCTTCCCTCCTCGTGGAACTTCTGCATGTGTTAATACAAATAGCAAGCGAACTATCTCACTCTGAAACTTTGAAATAGTCCCATGCTACCGACGACATGTTTGTTTACTGTCCTGGCTTCACGGCCGCACGCCATTTACGTCACAGCCAGGCGTGAGTTAGGGAGCGCTGGCTTTGTGAAGAACTCCCCTCATCCCAACCCACCCACACCGCAGGATCTTTTCTTTTTTTTACCCAAACAATATATTGTATATTATCGGGGCTATTAATACTTTTATCAGGTTTATCGGGATGACGTCATAATTCCTATTATCGGACAGATAATTATCGTGCACCACTACAAACCACAAAAATCTAGCAACCTAGATAACCAAATTGAGGGAACATACACCAAACCTTTACACTATGCAACAACAACAACAACTGGTGACTCCCCATGCTCAACGAATTAGAGTATGTCCCTTATCTGACTAAACTCGTACCTGGTCTTCGTACAGATACGTGTGGCGGGTATTTATTCACTGCAACCCAGTGGTACTGGAAGGCAACTGTATACACAGCGACCCCACAAGAAACCATGGACGTGATCCCGAGACAACTGCTCTGGCCTCTTTCTCTGTCGCACTAAACCCAACCCTCCTCTATCAGAACCTGCTGCTGGCCTCCCAGAGGAGAACACCAGCCACACCAGCCACACCAAACATTTACATTACATTACATTTAGCTGACGCTTTTATCCAAAGCGACTTACAATAAGTACATTCTACCAGGAAGACACAACCTTGAAGAAAACAGAATCATAAAGTACATCAGGTTTCATAGAGCCAAGTATTTCAAGTGCTACTCGACTGGCTTTAGAGGAGCCAGTCCTTTGTTAGTATATAAGTGCTTTGTTAATAGTTCTATCCTCGAGGTGGAGTCGAGAGAGATGAGTGTTCAGTCTGGAAGGTGTGTAAGCTTTCTGCCGTCCTGATGTCAATGGGAGCTCGTTCCACCATCTTGGAGCCAGGATAGCAAACCCACGTGTTCCTGCTGATGGAACTTGGGTCCCCCTCGCAGCGAGGGTGCAGCGAGCCGTCTGGTTGATGCAGAGCGGAGTGCACGTGCTGGGGTGTACGGTTTAACCATGTCCTGGATGTAGGAAGGGCCAGATCCATTCGCAGCATGGTACGCAAGCACCAGGGTCTTGAAGTGGATTCTAGCAGTTACCGGAAGCCAGTGGAGGGAGCGGAGGAGCGGAGTGGGGTGGAACATGTAGGAAGGTTGAAGACCAGACGAGCCGCTGCATTCTGGGTGAGAGAGGTCGGATGGCACATGCAGGCAGACCAGCCAGGAGGGAGCTGCAGTAGTCTAGGCGTGAGGTGACGAGAGCCTGGACCAGAACCTGCGTGGCTCTCTGGGTCAGCTGGGGACGCATCCTCCTGATGCTGTAGAGCGTGTATCTGCAGCAGCGGGTTGGAGCAGCGATGTTTGCAGTGAAGGACAGGTTGTTATCTAGGGTCCCACCCAGAGTCCTTGCAGTCTGAGTCGGGGAAACAACAGAGGGGCCGATGTTGATAGTCAGGTCAAGAGTGGGACAATCTTTTCCCGGAAGGAAAAGCAGTTCAGTTTTGTCAAGGTTGAGCTTGAGATGATGAGCGGACATCCACTGAGAGATGTCAGCTAGACGAGCAGAGATGCGAGCGACGACCTGGGTCTCTGAGCGGGGGAAGGACAGGATTCATTGGGTGTCGTCAGCGTAGCAGTGGTATGAAAAACCATGCGGGCTAATGACAGATCCGAGCGAGTTTGTGTACAGGGAGAAGAGGAGGGGACCGAGAACAGAGCCCTGAGGGACCCCTGTAGTTAATTGACAAGGGTCGGACTCGGACCCTCTCCAAGTGACCCTGTAGGTGCGGTCTTTGAGGTATGAGGTGAGGAGGGAAAGTGCAGAGCCTGAAACTCCAAGTTCTTGGAGAGTGCGAAGGAGGATCTGATGGTTCACCGTGTCGAATGCAGCAGACAGGTCCAACAGGATGAGGACAGAGGAGAGGGAGGCTGCTTTGGCAGTGTGCAGTTCCTCAGTGACAGCAAGGAGGGCAGTTTCTGTGGAGTGACCTGCCAATTTACCTCAAAGAAAACTGACCCAAACTAGATTATAATAAAGCTCTCCAAAACAACTACATCCATGTGTGATACTCCAACCTAAAGTAGCACAGAACATTCATATTGACTTTTGACTTTAGACGAGCCCCCATGTCACGCCCTGGCTCAAGGACGGACAAAGGAAGGAGACCACACAAAAATCGGGGATCGGGATTTTTTGTTTTATAAAATTTGTTTTTTTTCATTTAATGTTACAAAACAAAAATGACCATGTTCACGTCTCAAAGTCATCCTGAGGACTTAGCTTTGGTTTGAAATGACTCAACATCATGTATGTGTTGCTTGGGCTTGTGTTCAGACCTGCTTATTCCTCTCAAAGCAACAGAGTGGGCGCAGTGTCTAATAGCAGCAGCAAGCTAACGAGAGGCTACGTTCAGCTGGAGACTCGGGAGTCGGGACAGAGAACATGTCAGGAGTTTGGAAGTATTATGAAATTGAAAGCGAAGGCAGTGGAACAGCCAGATGCAATGTTTGCAAGGTGGTGGAAAGAACAGAGCTACGTTCAACACGACCAATCTAATACGCCACCTGAGAAACAAACAACACGGCGAGTACACAGCGGCCACTCGGGTAACGGCACGGAAACAACCGACACTTTCAGAGGCTTTCAAAAGGAAAGAGAAACGGCCCCAGAACAGAGAAAAGGCCACGAAGATAACAGCCCAGATAGCTGAAGTCATCGCGTTGGATGACCAGCCGTTATCTGTTCTTTTTTTTCTCTTGACGCATTGCATAAAGATCGGATCGGGAAAAATCGGTATCGGCAGATTGTCAAAATCAAATGATCGGAATCGGATCGGGAGCAAAAAAAAGGTGATCAGGACATCCCTAGTGTAGTGTGTGAACATGCATCAGTATATAAAGAAAGAACACACAAACCACGGTCCAGTAGAGCCAAGCAGCCCAAGAGGAGAGAGACTGACGGCGCAGGCACCTTGTAGCTGAGCCGTCAGCCCAAATCAGGTGTCAGCAATCTCTCCTGATTCGGGGGGTGGCTGACCAGGGACCTGAGTCTAAGGCCGTCACACCAGTACTTCTACCAGAGTATTTTAAAACACGAGTATCTGTACTTCTACTTGAGTAAAGGATGTACTTTACTCTTTAATAGATATAAAGGAATAAAAGGTATTCTGATTCTGAACATGGAAGCTAGTAAAAAGAGTTTTTCATAAAGGAAACTGCTTTTCAGGATCAGAAACAGGTTTGCACACACCAGCAATGAACAGTTAAAGAAGATACATGGTAAGAAAAGGACGGTAAAATAAAACAATGATTAAAAACGATTTGAAGAAAACTATAATAACTTTAAAATATAGCAATATTTACATGACATAAAGATTAAATATACCCACAAAATAAAAAATAATCAAATAAAATATGAACATTGGTTTGACAGGTGGAAAGCAGTGCCGGTATAAGAGGTAGATACAAGTCGTGAATTTACTAAAGTCTGATTTATATTTCACAAATGAATCCAAATCTGTAAAGTAACTAAAGATCTGAATTGTAGTGGAGTAGAAGTACAAAGCAGCAAACAATTATATGCTCAAATAAAGTACAAGTACCTCGAAATTGTACTTAAGTACAGTATTTGAGTCACAAATTAAATGTGTATACTTTTATCACATTTAGCTGCTTTTACTAATTTAAGCTAAAAACAATTCCATGCATTCAGAGAAACTAAGTCTTCCGTCCATTTTCCATCCTAGCCTGTAGATAGTTTTAGCTTATACTTAGCCTTCATGAATTAACCCAAATGACCCCTTTAACCTCGTTTTTGCGACTCTTCAATAAACTCACATTCAGTATCGACACAGAGACAAATACTGAATCTGTCTTAATATATGAAATAAAGCATTAGAAGTTGTTAAAATACCCTGAAATGTTGTCAGACGTCCTTGAGTTGTACACGGTTGTACCAGAGAAGCTAACGGCTAATACGTTCTGCGTACGGAAGCTCGGTTGGTAAAAGCAATAGAAGCGCGATTCGTAAATCAATTGAAGATCTGGTTCGTGGTCTTAATTCTGAAATTGATTATTTAAAATAGCCAATGCACGCTGGGATAATAATAATAAACTCATTATCTGTGTAAAATTACAGAATTCAAAAGTAGAACAACTAGAATATGTATAATAATAAATAATAATATTATATTTAATTTGTTAGCGCTTTTACAGGTGCTCAAAGACGCTTTACAGATATAGTGAAGGGAAAAGAAAAGGAAGGAACAACAAATAAATATATAGTTAAAATTAAAGTCAAATAATACAAAAACAATCACACATTAAAAGCCAGATTGAAGAGGTGAGTGAGGTGAGTATAGGCCTATGTATGGTATTTTAAAGCAATACAAATGACACAAATCTTAAAAAAGCATATATTCTTCAGCCATTTAGCTAAAAAATCATATAAAATGTATTCTTGTACCATTTTGTATTACTTTGTTCTGTAACTCTGTCCCAAAAATGATAAAAATGATATGTGGTTTTATGTGGCTGTAGATGCAGGAGCTCACCAGCAGGTGGCAGTGTGTTCACAAATGTGCAAAAAGGTATACACAGAATTACCTGGGAAAAGACTCAAGTTAAAATACTGGGAGACTTATTGGTTAGTGAGGAACAAACAGGCCTTGATCCTTAAAAAACATGTGAAAAAAGCTGAAATAAGCCATGACATAAAGATTACATCTGCTTTTATTGATCCAAGAGGAGAAATGTATACACAATAATATATAGAAAATGAAAACAGATAAATACAGAACTAAGAAGTAGAAATAAGAAATAACAAAATAAGTACATACTATTGTCTATACAAGCACCAATCTGGCGTATACTTAACACAATAAAAGGCAAATCTAATGCAATGTTTTTAACGTTATTATTGGAAAATGTAATGAAAAAGGTACATTTTAGAAAACTGTAATAGCTTAAAAAACATCACATACATTCTGAGTAAAATGTATTTCCTCTAACATCATTTAAAATAGTAAAACACAAAAATGCATTTAGACTTTAATTAGCCAACATTTAGCTGATACTGCTTTTATTTAAATACAGTTTGAATGAGTATTTTACATGGTGCTTTACCTAAGTTAAATATCTAAATACTTCTCCTTACTCAGCTATGTGTCTATTTGTGAGTCTGCATGGACCCCCCCCCCCCCCCCACTCGAGGAAGGCTTCAAATTGATCGTAATTTCATATCTTCTTTTGAAAATCCCATGAAAAACACTTAATTGTGAGTGGAAATCAAATCCAATCTCCTCCAGTTGTTTCCCAATCCCTAATAGTGCGTCCCTGCACTTCTGCGGCAACTCGCGCAGATATATCAGCCTTTTATTCTCCCGCTGACAGTTTCAGGGCGGAGGACAAAAGGTGAAAATATGTGGATTTGTTTGAGTTGCACACAGGGAGGACAGGTTGTGTGTGTGCAGAGATCATGGTGGTCCTCGCTGTGTGTGTGTACCGTGTGTGTGTCGCCTTTCAGATTCAGCAGCAGGTAAATACACACCGTCAGAAGCACACACAGTAAAGACTGCAGCGAGGAGGAGGAGGAGGAGGAGGAAGATCCCACAGACTCTCTGCTTGTTAACTCCTGCAGTAAAATGCTAACATGCTGGAAGTCTCAGAGTTTGGGTGTGTTCGTTTTCTACACATTTCTGATGATTGACAGATGGCGTTAGAAACCGCATGCACTTCAGGGTTTGAGGGCTATCTGGGAGTCCATTCGGGGAGATAGGAAATATAACTAATTAAAGAGACAGCTAGTGAAGGTTAATGGAGTTAATTTGGCGTAATTTCTGTTTTACACAAGTTTAGGGTCCAATGACGTCACCACGACCAATAGAAACACACACACCAGTTAGTCGATCTTCAAAGCAACATATAGACCAGCATGCATTGCAGCAGAGACGCACGTAAGGGTTATGTGGGAGGCATGTTCCGCTTTGAGGAAGGTTTTTAGAAAATATGAAGTTTTTTATGATGGGGTGTCACTTTGTCCGTTTTGTGTCATTTCAGGGGGATTTTCCTCATTTCTGTTAGTTTTACACAAGTTTAGGGTTCAATGACGTCACCACGACCAATAGAAACACACGCATCAGTTAGTCGATCTGCAGAAGCAACATATAGACCAGCATGCATTGCAGCAGAAACACATTTAAGGATATCTGACTGCAGGAAAGACAAGAGGGTTAATGATTTTATTTGGTTTTTTCCACTCATTTTTTAGGGAGATTTTTGTTTGTTTTTTATATTTAACTTGCCACAATCCTTCTAAACACGGAGATACATGTGTAGATATGCAGGAGCAAGAGGTAGACCAGCATGCACTGCAGCAGAGACACATCTGAGGGTGGCTTGGGAGAAATCTAACTGCAGTAAAGGCAGGTAATTAAACAGGAAGTACAAGTTATTTTAGCCTCATTTTGTTCTTTTTAAATGTGTTTTGGTTAGTTTTCCATCAGCTCGTGTTCAGGGACATCTCCACTAAAGCACATGTAAATATTTGGATCTGCAGAGGCATCAGCATGGACAGCAGCAGGAAGATATTTGGGGCTATCATGCGGGTCCTTTCTGGACTATATAGACACAGGCAGTAAAGGGTTAATGAAAGCCTGACTTGGGTTCATTTTAAGTTTCATTTCTGTTGATGTTTATTACATGTGGGGATGACTTTATCTGTAACACAGCAAACAGAACCAACAGAAAGACCAGCATGCATTGCAGCATGTTGAATATAGACCTGCTCGTCCACTAGATGAAATGTCTCAGCTAACAGCAGCGGGGGGTTTTATAATGACATGAAATCACTCAAACAGGAAGTGAGACGAGGCTTGTCGATGTTTGAGGTGAGAAAGGACCAAAAAACTCACATTTCCTTTGTTATTTGCATCAAAACACACAAAACCCAACAAACTGGAAAGACATGCAGGTATTTTCTCTGCTTTACTTTTGAAAGTTTGAGTACTTCTGTACTAATTTTGTGAAACCATCACTTTAAAAGTACAGTATTTTATGCACATGAAACCATATTTTAAGACTAGATTAGATGCTTTATTAAACCCAAATTGAAGAGTTGTTTTTTAACATCATTTAAAAAAAGGAACTGCGCGTGAAAAATAAGAAAAAAGCGTCTTTTCCACCCATTAATTAACAGAGACTTAACCTCATGCATTGAGAGTACTTCATTACTAAAAGGTGCATAAAAGTGACGTCATTGTTTACTGTCACCTCTCTGTGAGTCCACGGGGCGGGAGTCTCGTGCCGAGGTGTTGATGGAATATTCAAATCAAGAGAGTGAGAGCTCGAGGAGTGAAATGAAGGCAGCTGATTGGCCGCTGCAGGCTCCGCGAGCACAGGTGTCAGAGAGTGCCTCGCGGACACCGGTCACTCTGCCTGTTTCTAGCCGGGAATGAGGAGCTTTCCCCCCCGGTGGTCATAGTAGGACATCCAGGATACACCGGATAAAAGGAACCGTTGTTTCCCGCTTTATTTGGGTTATATTTTCCGTTTGGATGTTGGAGTCATGCTGAGCGCCGTTAAGATGGAGGATCTTCCGGAGTGGAGCGGGAGCAGCTACTACGGAGAGGCCGAGGTCAGTGCACTCTGTCCCGGGTACACTCAGAGGGAAGCCCCGCTGAAATATCACCGAATAAAAACTGGGGGGAAAAAAACTAAAATATAAACTTCTTAATTAACTTTAGATAGATAGATATTGATTGATAGATACTTTATTGATCCCAATTAGGGACATGTTAAACAACAAGCATAAAAAACAAGGCATTGTACATAAGAGAGATTAAGACACTAGAAATAAAGAGTCCAACATATTTCTGAAATTGAAATAAAATAGCATTAAAAAGTTAAAATATATATAGGCTATATGTGGAAAATGCACATAACAAAGTAACAAAGGATATTATTGTGCAAGAAATTCATTATTCGATATTAAATTGAACATACATGTAACATGTAGGCTACAGTGGGAGTTGAAGTCCAGTCCTTTTTAAAGGGGTTTCGACAAAACAAACATTGCGGACATTTTATAGCACCAATTAATCAATGAATATAGCCTTCGAAAGAGTGATAAAACCTCGATATTATTGTTGAATTATCTGCATATAGCTGTGTGTGATTGGTTTAGGGGAAATGTTATGAATAGAAAAACATCTAAATGAACTTTATAGGGGTTTGACCGAAGAAATTTACATTTATTTGAAGGCATTTCAAAGCGGAGAATTAATCAAATAATGGAAATAATGGATATTTGCAGCAGTGTACAAGTGGAAATAAATCTAAATATTACTGTTGAATGGTTTGCATTGCTGTGTTGTGTTGCTTTGGGTGTTGAGTTGTAAATATAAATACATCTAAATGGACATTATGGGAGTTTGACTAAAGAAATAAACACGTAAAGGCCTGTTTGCATTACGCAAGAAAATACAATTATTAATAATTATTCTACAATCGCTAGGCTATTTGTTAAAAAGGCTATTTGTCTTTTTGGTAAAGCCTTTACAATTATTCAATTCCATGTATTTCTTTCACATTTCGCAAGCTTTGTTTCTGCAGTGGATGAATTGTGCAGCGAAAATAGAAATTCAATCATTAAAAACGTGCAGAAATAACTCTCAACCGCCGTGTTTTCTTTAATTAAGTTCATATTGAAGCTTATATTTGTTATTTCTCATCTTAAAATGTTGTTTTTTGTTTGTATTTTGACCATCCTCGACACCGGCCTAATGCTTGTTAATTCAGTGCAGGCTGACAGTGGAATATATTGAATTAAAATCAGTGGGTTGTTATGGAAACGAGTAAAATGACATGATATATGATATATTCATAAGGTTTAAATGGTTAATTAAATGTTGTTATAGCACTATAGTCACACTAGGGCATGTCAAGTCTAAACTGAAGGCTTTAAATAAGGTGTTACGGCCATACACAAATACTGAGACTTATCATCAAGCTTAATTACAACAACACATAATATATAAATACTCAGGATGGAAGACACTGAATGTATATCTCTGTATTTATTATTTAAATGTAGCAACATGGGTATTAGGCCCAAAAAATGAGGAACAACAAATATTACAGGCCTGTTTTTCACCGTGATGTTTCCTGATGAGAATTGGGATGTTTAACCTAATTCATTAAACAATTATACTCACCTAAAGTCCTATTTAAGTTAGTCCTTTTTAAGAGAATCAACTTGTAAAAAATGCTGAATTTAGATTAAAAAGCAGGAAGTATACGTGGAGATCGTTGGCCCTGTCACCTGCCTTTAAAAGGTGGGATTAAAAGGCCTTTTACTAATATATATAAGCTTCAATTAAATGTGTATTAGCTCATTATGTGATCAAATACAAGCAAGCGTATTACGTGTGGATTATCAGCTTGGTCCAAATGCAATTATAGCTTTATTACTCAGAGGAACCTGCATTCAAAAGGAAAGCTTTCTGTTCACTCAGTTATATGTGAGTGTAACATTTTTATACAGGCACATTTTAACTATAATTAAACAGCATGTTCAACATATCAGATCTGAAGTCTAAAATATAACATTTTACTAAAATGTGCAGCTTCTCCAATGACACCTTTGCTGCTTTTCATTGTCATGTGATTTAAAAAAACAGAATATCGTTCGTTTTTGGACCAAAAAAATTGCCTATAATCAACATTATGATGTCATTTTGAACACATTTAGGAGATTTTATACCAAATAAATACATTTTATAATCGATAGATCATGCAAAACAATGTATTTGAAGCCTTATGATGTATTTTATATTTTCAGAGCATAAAAAACCCGATATTTTTGTTGAATTATTGGCATTTTTTAAATGGTTTTTCTGACTTGTTGTGAATAATTTAACTGATATTTCATGTTGTTGTTTATATGTAACCTTAACACACTAAGTTGTATCATAAACGCCCATAAAATAATCATTAACGCGGTTTTAATATGTGATCTCTCTGTTCCAGTGTTACTCCGCAGCGGCGAACATGAACTCAATGAGCAGCTACATGAACGCGCCTGGCATGACCGGCAGCGGACACATGAACGCGCATTACATGAACCCGGTGCACCCGGCCCCGGTGCCTCCCGGTCTCTCGCACCCCCCCACCGGCTCCGGTACCGGGATGATTCCGGGCCTGAGCTCCGCGCTGCAGGCGGGCACGAGCACCGGCTGCGCGCCGCCGTACGGGAGCGCGCAGGGGCTCAGCAGCGAGCATTATCAGGTACACATTGGCTTTTGTTTTGAAATGTGTTAAATAGGACTTTTTAATGACATTTCCTACATTTTAGTGGTTATTTTTGTGTCATAGAGAGCATTAACAGGTAATAATGTTTACTAAACTAAACTTTTTAAAGACATAGGCTAATTTAATGACTTTTTAATTATATTTCCTACATTTTAGTAGTTATTTTATTGGGTTTTTTGTCCATATTACACCAAATGTGTACCTCACTATTTCAGTTTTAATGATGAATTATAACAGTGGTTATTATTTTTTATAGAGAGCATTATCAGGTCATTATTTTACACTCAACCTTTTATATGGGCAAATTAAATAGGACTTTTTAAGGACATTTCCTACATTTAAGTGGTTATTCTTTCTAATAGAGAGCTTTATCAGGTCATTATTCTGACTATAGCCTTAGTGTAAAACATGCATTTCATGTTATACGGAGAATACATTATATTTAAATATGAATATGTCTGCAATAAAAGGTAAGAATAGGTAACGATTTGTATTTAGGTGAAAATGTCTTAAGTAAAATCTAAGGAAAATGTACAAAAACGTAACTTTGTGCCTTAAGTAACCAACACTTCTTAAGTGTAAGTAGTCTGCGTTGTAAAATGTACTTATAGGTATTCTGAGTATATAACAGTAAAACTATATAACATTAGTTATACAACAAATATTCAGTTCAAATTAATATTTTTGTGAAATGTGGCGACATAATACATTTAATTAAAGTCCACGTTGTTTCAGTGCGTTTTGTATTTATGATTTGTTATAAGACACGTTACGTTACGATGAACGGTCAGATCCCGTCTGAAATGTGACTTGCATCACAGCAGCTCCATGTGTAACATCTACCGACACATACAAGACACAACACATGAAAAACAAACAAACAAACAAACAAACATTTAACACAACAGCAGGATCAGTGAGAGAAAAACAGACTGTTTGCTGTGGCTCAGTGAATCGCCGCTCATCTGGGAATCCACATGTCTTCTTCTCTCACGTTGTGTGTGTGTGTGTGTGTGTGTGTGTGTGTGTGTGTGTGTGTGTGTGTGTGTGTGTGTGTGTGTGTGTGTGTGTGTGTGTGTGTGTGTGCGTGTGTGTGTTGAACACCTGAACCTTTGAAAGAACATCCATAACATTCACCTGTTTGCAACTTCAATATTCCAATGACTTGTATAGAGACTATTCGGCACTATTTCTATTTTATTTTATTTACTTTGCGTCGCTGTGTTGGAGGAGCCGTTGACCTCAGATTGTCCTTGACATAACGACACTATGCACACATGACAATAAAAGCCTTATGATGTCACACGTCTTATGATGGTAGCCTCTGCCGTCCGGAGTGGAGGACAGTACACAGTATTGTTGTTGTTGTTCTCCGTGTGCGTAGTATTGATGATTTGTTGTGCCTCTGCAGGACGGCAGTGAGGACAGCAAAGTGTACCGGTTGTCGTACCGCAGCCCGGTGTACGGTCAGGTCCGGGAGCCCAAGCCGTACCGGAGGAGCTACACTCACGCGAAACCCCCGTACTCCTACATCTCCCTGATCACCATGGCCCTGCAGCAGTCCTCCTGCAAGATGCTCACGCTGAACGAGCTGTACACGTGGATCACGGACCTGTTCCCCTTCTACCGGCAGAACCAGCAGCGGTGGCAGAACTCCATCCGACACTCGCTCTCCTTCAACGACTGCTTCATCAAGGTTTGGGATTTCATTTCATTTTGATTTATTGCGAATGTGTGAAACGGACCATTTTGAATCGGACCTCAGCTAATTCAAAAAGTGTAATAAGATATCTTGTCTCGTCCTTCTGAAGTATTATGTGAAGACAAAGCCCGATGACGTAACGACGTAACAAGCTTGAATAGTCCCTTCTTCCTAGAGGAGAGCTCTGATGTCATCTTGTACCCACATCTGATCGATTTTGCTGACGTATAACTCCCTTTATGAGACCGGCTCGATCCCCGGTTACTTCGAGGCGCCGAGAGGCTGAACTTGGCTCCAAACTGACGCGTTTTCGAAGAGAAAGTCCACACTGAAGCAAGATAGTTTTAAGGATATTTAATAAACAAAATCAAAACATAGTAACTGTGGACAACACGGTCAACAATGGTTCGTCTATTTAAGTCACTTGTTTGATGTCCAGTGCCACTGGACATCAAACAGGTGACTTACATAGACGAACCACACCCATGTGACAACTAGGGTTGCCAGAAACTGACCATGATCAAAATCGATTATTCGGCAGCCCTGGCGAATAATAATCGATTATTCGACCGACGTTAGGGTTACAGTAAAACAAACTGGTGGTGTGACCAATGACAATTATTAATACTATTACTATTATTAGCATATATATATTTTAACTAGTGCTGTCAAAATTATCGCGTTAACGGCGGTAATTAATTTTTTGAATTAATTGCGTTAAAATATTTAACGCATTTAACGCATGTGCAGAATGGCCCGCCCCATACCTGCCACCAGTGGCAGCGCCAGGGTATGGCTGGGGTAGGCTGCACCCATACCAAGAGATGGCTTAGCCCCACCGTGAGACATGATGTTAAAGTAAGCAAAATAAAGTCTGCCAACTCGCGGAGTAAATTGCACAGACAGCAGTTAGTCAGATTGATTTCAGTAGCCACGGTTTTGAAAACTTTTGTCACGTAGTGATCGTCTTCTCAATAGAACATCTTTGATAATGTCTTCTGGCCAATCAGAATCAAGATAACGGCGTGGTGTTGTTGCAGGAAGTCCCGACGGAGAATACTTTTGCTGTAGTACATCTCTATATACATCGATACAACATTACGTGTTGATAGAAGTCAACACGTAATGAATTAAGACCCCACGGTTTGATGATTGATAGGTGTGTGGGCTGTCTTTCATTTTGACACGCAGAACAATGTTATAATAAACATAGATACTGTGTTAAATGGATATATCCGCCTTCTTTCATTTATCTTTCCATTCCCAACAATATACATAAAGAAATGGCATATTTTGGACATAGTTCGAATGGTGATTAATCTGATTAATTAATTTTTAAGCTGTGATTAATCTGATTAAAAAATTGTAATCGTTTGACAGCCCTAATATATATATATATTTTGGTTGAAACTAAGCCAGAAAAAAAAAAAAAACATAAATAATAATAAAAAAAATATATAAATAAAATCGATTTTAAAAAATAATATTCGATGATGGAGACTGTAGCGAATAATCGAATAATCGCTGTGACAACTACCGGAAGTGACGTATACAAATAATGAACTTGGGCTAAGTAGCATTATGGCACCTTCAAAGCCTCCAGCGAGGACCCTTCGTACATGTTTCTGTACGTGACGCCCCCAAACAGTTTTACGTTTCAGTATTTGCTTCAGAAACTGTGACTGACAGAATATCGCCGCAGAATAAAACCCAGTTGTGATGAAACGGTTTCCTCCCGTCTGTTCCTCCAGGTTCCCCGGCTGCCGGACCGACCTGGGAAAGGCTCCTTCTGGGCGCTGCACCCTGACTCCGGGAACATGTTCGAGAACGGCTGTTACCTCCGGAGGCAGAAGAGATTCAAGACGGGGAAACAACAAGCCACCGGTACCGGGAAACAACAGTCCAACAGTACCGGGGGGAAGGAGGAGAAGGAGGAGTCGAGCGGAGGGAAATCGAACTCGGTTACTTCTGATTCCCCTCCTTCCCTACCTCCTTCCTCCTCGTCTCCTCCCGCGACCCTCAAATCTCACCAGGATCTCGACCCGGTGCAACAGCGTGTTCCTTCCCCTCTCGTGCACACTCCTCACCTGTATCCGATGCTAGTGCACGAGGCGTCTCACCTGAAACCAGACCCCCACCCTCACCACCATTACCCCCCACACCTGTACTCCTTCAACCACCCCTTCTCCATCAATAACCTCATGAACGAGCCGCAGCTCCACAGACTGGAGTACGGAGGATACGGAGGTCAAACGGGGGTCAAACAGGGACCGGATAACGGAGCTATGCCTGATAACGGGAACTACTACCGGGGAGTTTACAGACCCCTCATGAACTCCTGAAGTACTCTTTAAAAAAAAAAAAGAATTCAAATCGTGGATTTCTACATTTGTGAATGTGGGTTGCTAACCGAGTCTCTTAAAGTTAAAGTCCTTATCATACTGTTCTTCATCAGTATATCACACGTCTCCGATATATCCAGAGCCCGTCTCTGATTGGCTGAAACACCAGACGGATCATGGCAGCATTACCCATAATCCCCTCTGTTTCAGCCCTGTTTCCAAAGTGCTGATTCTCCTGTCTGTTACTTAGATGAAGACAAGGAGCCCCTCCCACACACCCCTCTGAGAGACATCTGGTTACAAAGAACTCAATGGGGGGGGGGGTTACCTTGTTGCTGATTGGCTAATGGCTACACAAGACAACACATCGTTATGACATCACAAAGTGACCAAAATCTGATCAGCTCATTTTCAGACAGGTTTTTATAGAAATGGATCAAAAAGAGAGAAAATCTTTGTTCCTGAAACTTTCAGAGTCTCTTTCCACAGAGGGGGACACATGTTGATGTAGAAGAGACATGAAGAAGAGGGGACACATGTTGATGTAGAAGAGACATGAAGAAGAGGGGACACATGTTGATGTAGAAGAGACATGAAGAAGAGGGGACACATGTTGATGTAGAGGAGACATGAAGAAGAGGGGACACATGTTGATGTAGAGGAGACATGAAGAAGAGAGGACACATGTTGATGTAGAAGAGACATGGAGAAGAGGGGACATGTGTTGATGTAGAAGAGACATGGAGAAGAGGGGACATGTGTTGATGTAGAAGAGACATGGAGAAGAGGGGACACATGTTGATGGTAAGAGAGCATGGAGAAGAGGGGACACATGTTGATGTAGAGGATGACATGAAGAAGAGAGGACACATGTTGATGTAGAGGAGACATGAAGAAGAGAGGGACACATGTTGATGTAGAAGAGACATGGAAGAAGAGGGGACATGTGTTGATGTAGAAGAGACATGAAGAAGAGGGGACACATGTTGATGTAGAAGAGACATGGAGAAGAGGGGACATGTGTTGATGTAGAAGAGACATGGAGAAGAGGGGACACATGTTGATGTAGAAGAGACATGGAGAAGAGGGGACACATGTTGATGTAGAAGAGACATGAAGAAGAGGGACACGTGTTGATGTAGAAGAGACATGAAGAAGAGAGGGACACATGTTGATGGAGAAGGGAGAAGGGGGACATGGTTGATGTAGAAGAGACATGAGAAGAGGGGACACATGTTGATGTAGAGAGACATGGAGAAGAGGGGGACACATGTTGATGTAGAAGAAGACATGGAGAAGAGGGGACACATGTTGATGTAGAGGAGACATGAGAAGAGGGACACATGTTGATGTAGGAAGAGACAGGAAGAAGAGGGGACACATGTTGATGTAGAGAGAACATGAAGAAGAGAGGACACATGTTGATGTAGAAGAGACATGAAGAAGAGGGGACACATGTTGATGTAGAAGAGACATGAAGAAGAGGGGACACATGTTGATGTAGAAGAGACAATGGAGAAGAGGGGACACATGTTGATGTAGAAGAGACCTGGAGAAGAGGGGGACACATGTTGATGTGGAAGAGACAGGAGAAGAGGGGACACATGTTGATGTAGAGGAGACACGAAGAAGAGGGGGACACATGTTGATGTAGAAGAGACATGGAGAAGAGGGGACACATGTTGATGTGAGAAGAGACACGAGAAGAGGGGACACATGTTGATGTAGAGGAGACATGAAGAAGAGGGGACACATGTTGATGTAGAAGAGACATGAAGAAGGGGACACATGTTGATGTAGAAGAGACACGAAGAAGAGGGGACAAATTGTTGAT
This sequence comes from Pseudochaenichthys georgianus, assembly GCF_902827115.2. Taxonomy (NCBI): domain Eukaryota; kingdom Metazoa; phylum Chordata; class Actinopteri; order Perciformes; family Channichthyidae; genus Pseudochaenichthys; species Pseudochaenichthys georgianus. The sequence goes on from NW_027263437.1 coordinate 37,715, forward strand.
GTAGAAGGACACGAAGAAGAGGGGACACATGTTGATGTAGAAGAGACATGAGGAAGAGGGGACACATGTTGATGTAGAAGAGACATGAAGAAGAGGGGCACATGTGATGTAGAAGAGACATGAAGAAGAGGGGACACATGTGATGTAGAAGAGACATGAAGAAGAGGGGACACTGTTGATGTGGAAGAGACATGAAGAAGAGGGGACACGTGGTGATGTAGAAGAGACATGAAGAAGTGGGTTTTGCAGAAACAGGTGGACGCGTACACTTAACCTGACTTTACGGTGGCCTTTGAACGCATCCAAGGAGCCGATGGGAATGTCTGGGTATCAAATAATAATAATAAAACATTCGATTTTATAGCGCTTTTCCTAACGCTCCAAGACGCGATACATCAGATCAGAACGGAAACGGGACACATGCCGTCAGACACATTTCCAAAGTCGTGTTATTTGTACGCAGACTTTAAGAGACTGGTTGGAGTGGGAGATTAAAGGCTCTTAAAGGCCGGTGGGATTTTCATTTCATTTGTGTTGTATATGTGCAAACAGATAAAAATCTTTATATTAAAAAACAGTCTTTTTATGTTTCCTTTTAGCCTAACGTGCCTGACATAAATCTCTAATGCTTCAAGACGATGCGGGATCAGAAGCACTCTCACCATCTCCAGTCCAAGGTGCTGCATTCAAGCTTGACTTACAAATAAAAAGAATGACCATAAAAATGTAGTTTTGTGCAGAAATCAAAGCGTATTCAATGTCTTAACACTGCGTAGTACCCACTACTATCGCGATATAACAGCTGTCAATAGAGCGGTGCAGTGACGCGTCCTAAAACCCGGAAGTAAGCTGCTGTTCCCTCGATAAAAAAGCAACGGGATTCCTCCACAGGATTTTAGAAAATAGCTTGAAATAATGTCTGTGGACAACGAAACCTGTTTGATAAATGCACGTTCCGGATAATCTCCACATGTCTGCCCTACTTTTATAATGTTATAGAATCCTAAATCTAGTCGCCAGAAGCTAAATGCTAACGTGATGCTATAAAGGAGGCTACAGCGAGTCAGCAGCACGACTTCAACGTCACGCCGACTTCAGATCCATATTCAAACACACAGATTCTAAATGGTACGAGTTGAAGCGTTTTCAGGACCACGTCCACTCTTCAGAAATCACCACTGCTGATGGATTTAATGTCGGAGAACCAAACGTGATCCGTCTCTTCAGTTTATCTCAAATCTCAACCACGGACCTTATTTCCAGCTATCCCATTGGCTCAGAGACGAGGGAACAGGAAGTGGTGACATGCTAACTCGTCACTGCACCACTCAATATGGCCGAGTTACAGCAGAACTGGAATAAGTACACATATTTTACTTTTAGTAAATAACAAAACGTAAAGTCCTGCATTGAAATGAACACAATAAATGTACTAATTATTCCTTTTAAATGTACATATGTATAGGCTATATTATATCGTTGGATTTGATGCAATAATGCAGTTAAAGTTGCAGCTGTTTTTTCAATATCCTTTATCTACCAACAATAATACCTCACACTATCTGTCTACTTTAATAACACAATGTTTTATTTATAGAGCATTGTAAAGGTATATGTAGGTTAAAAAACACAACTAAAACATAATATGAATTCCACGTTAAAAGCAGCGAGTTGGATTTGAATGTGGACAGTTGGTTTGTAATCTAAATATGAATCTCCAAAGGAACTAAAGTGCTTTTGCAGAAAGGGGAAATTCCCTCAATAAAAAGTGCACTTACCTTGTGTTTAAACGCAGCAGCAGATGCATGTGTGTGTCATGCCTGTGGATGCGAGAGATAAGGTCTTTTCACATTAGCACTAAATGGTTTGAATATCAGCTGCAGGCGAGACGGATGAAGGCAGAACAAGGAGAACAATGAGGAGGTGAAACGCTCTTAAATCACATTAACACCGACACTCGTGATGTTTAAGTGCAGATAACAGACTTCACGGGTCAGCCCATTTGCATTTTTAACACTTCAGGATATCTATTAGCACCATAACACGTCAGGGGGGCCTTTTTAAGTGTTCCAGTCCTCAACCGTGACGAAAAGAGAGACTCTGTATAAATGCCCCTCTTAATACATATTTAACTTTGACATATATGACATATAGGGAGGTGTGCAGGCTCGTCCAGCTGGGAAAGACCGAGGGGTAGACCTAGGACCAGGCGGAGGGATTATTCTCTTCTCTGGCCTGGGAGCGCCTGGGACCCCCCAGTCAGAGCTGGTTGATGAGGGGAAAGAACGTTTGGGGCTCTCTGCTGAACTGATACCCCCGAGACCCGACCACGGATAAGCGGAGAAGATGGATGGACGGACATATACATATTAAACCGACATGGAATAATCATAACGACGTAATTATGATAACAAATATAGCAGTAATGCCACAGTGGCAATCCTACAATTAGTCGACAATTGATCGAGACGTTTTTAGTCATTTAAAAAACAATTGTCTAAGTTTTAGTCGCCAACATATCTCTTGTACGTCTGCAATAATATCGAGATTATATCTAGATCAGCGGTTCCCGACCTGTGGGCCCCCTAGTGGTCCGCGAAGGGCCATTGCAAGTGGGCCGCCCAAAACAAAAACAGAAGAAATAAAGATACAGTCAGTAGGATCACAAAATAGGTTGACAACCAAAAACACAACATGGCAGCATATTATTCTTCCTTTAATCCCCACTCTTCGTTAGAGCTCATTATTTCCCATGTCATGGCGTCGTGAGCCACTAACTAATCTACTCTTCAAAACACCTTCAATTACGATTACTCCTTGATTGACTTTTAAAAATATGTATTTTAGCCAGAAGATAGTTCAGTCAGAACAACTCACGTGTTTAATGTATCATTGGTGCTCGAGTTTTACTTCGCCCCCAGTGTTATTTATGAACTGTGTGCGGTCTTCATCTAAAAGCCCAAATAAAATATGAAAGGGTGTAAATGTAAATTTAATATTTGCCGCCAATAATTTGCAAAACATTATGATTTGTGTGGAAACATTTAAATTATTAAGATTTATTTTTTTAACCTCTTTTCCTTTTATTCCTTGATCCTCCTTAGCAACGGTCATTACAGTCCTTAGCAACCGGTCATTACAGTCCTTAGCAACGGTCATTACAGTCCTTAGCAACGGTCATTACAGTCCTTAGCAACGGTCATTACAGTCCTTAGCAACGATCATTACAGTCCTTAGCAACGGTCATTACAGTCCTTGACAGCGGTCTGTTCTACTGGATTAACAACGTGTCACATGTTCTGAATTGACCAGAACTTAATTTAGCCTCGGTATTTGTTATGGTGGAATGTGGGCCGCGAAAACATTTTTGATTCTTATGTGGGCCCTCAGTGGACAAGGTTGGGAACCGCTGGTCTAGATCAATCATTTAATATATAAAATGCAATGGAGGGATGTTCAGGACTTCTCAATAAGTAACAAACAAAAGAAAGTCCTAAATTCATATATTCGAAGTATGAAAAGCTTAAGTAGATTAGATAGTGTTGTATTGTTATAGAATGTTATAATACTATTGTTGGGAAAATACTGAATGTATTTTTCCAACAACTATGTTTTTTTCACTAAAGGAAACAGGTAAGGGCATTTTATGTTCTAATGTGTCACTTGTATACACTGAATCATACGGAAACATGTGTCATTGTGCAAAAATCAACTCAAACGGGCAAATAAATTAATCTAAAACAAGCCACCACTAATAAAATGTCATAACATAAGCAAAAGAAAACCCTAACGCAGGGGTGTCGAACTCAATTTCATCGCGGGCCACATTGGAATTATGGTTGCACTCAAAGGGCCGGTTGTAAGTTTAAGACCATATAAATATTTAATATAAATAAAATGATGTATTATAACATGTTTGCCTCTGCATTGGATTATTATCGGATAGGGTAATAACTTCATAATTAACTACGTCTGAAAGCAGAAGTCTACGGTAAATCATTGCAAGTCTCTTCAGTGAGAATGTCACAAAATGATTTAAAAAGAAAAGCCCCAAATTCTGGAGAAAAAAGCCACATTTTGAAGAAAAAAAAGTCAAATTATGATGCATTGTGGGACATGTAGTTTATGGGCAACGTGCTTCTGTAAATCGGCATGTACCCGTATAATAAACATATTATATTCTTTCAGAGCTCTTGTGGGGCCGCATGAAATGAAGTCACGGGCCGGATTTGGCCCCCGAGCCTTGAGTTTGACACCCCTGCCCTAACGCATCAAAATGTCTGATCTGTTGAGGAGCACACTCTTTGCACAGGGCGGAGTAATCTTCTTTGTGTTTATTTATCCTTAATCCTGACCTGTAGTGTAAGACATCGTTTCACAACAGCTCATAATATATGAGTTTGTCTGTTTGACTCAATCAAAGCTAAAGTATTGGGCTTTGGCACAAATGCAGAGCGGCTTTCTACAAGTAGTGTTAGATGTTTAATTTAATGTTTTTAGCTTCAACTCTTTTGAAACCTGTGTTTCAAAGTGTGGGAGACCAGAGCAACTCCAGCAAAAGCGTTCACATTGTACTTAAAAGTATTAGCATAAAAAAACAACAGCCCATGTGTGTGGTGCACGCAGCTTAGCACACAGCACCGCAGCCTGGAACAGGAAGTCGACCCGCACACTACGGTGTGTTTGCTTACATAAAAAAAACCCACCTCCTAAACTCAACCTCTTCTCGTAAAACATCAAACCTGTCCCGGACACTTTGTCTGTTACGAAGCAAACGTAACAAGCGTTGTGAATTATTTTTAAAGAAGACATTTGTGAGAATTATAAACAGCAGGTTTTACGAGTTGCCTCTGAAGCTTTTAGAGAAATAACGTCTGCAGACACGACGGGTTGATCATTAACTTCACACGCAGGAGGATCAATGCAGGCGGGCAAACACACACCCCCCCCCTCAGGTCGAATGTGAAACATTGTTTGGAGCCACGAGCCTTTCAATATGACCAGCATGGAAGTTTGAACGCTAACGCAGTTGAATAAGAATTAAACTGAAATAGTCTCGTAGTCTGTTGACTTTGAAGGATGTTGTCCCCCTGTTGCATTTGCTTAACGAATATAAATTACTTTCAACTTCTGAAGGAGGACAAACAGGCTTTGAACGTGTGAGGCTGTGTTTCTGACCTGAGTTGTAGCATTGAAGTGGTTTCAGACAAGCATGGATGCCTCCTTTCCCTTTAAAAAACCCCCAAGAGCTCCCTGAGGCCGCACCGAGACACAGCCCCTTTCACACCAACGCGTTCGGAGCTGGAGCCGAAAAGTACCGGTCTTTCCTGTTCACACCGCAGAGCCTCTTAGCTCTGGAATCCGGTTCACTTCCAGCTCCAAACTAATTGTCGGTCGAGAGAGGCAAGAGCTTCGGAGCTAAGAGGCGGCGTCGCTTACGTCGAGGCGGGGGCGGGGGCAGATTCGTCGTTGAAGTAGATGCTGAAGACCACAAAGAAGTCTTGCATTTCGCGTGTGATGTTTGTAAAGTCGTCCCTTGTAAAGTCGTCCCTTGTAAAGTCGTCCGATGCCTTCCATTCCGTTTCGTAAGAGGATAACCAAAGCGAACAGCGCTTCAATACAATCGGCCATTGTTGTTGTGTTGTCGATGTGAGGGATTTCCGCAGTTTGGACTTATGAAGCAGGCACGTAGACGGTGAGGTCATGACGCAGCAGCGGCAGCTCTGGGCGGTGAGAGCAGAGCGGGAGCAGAAAGGGGAACCCGGAGCTGAACCAGAAAAGCTCCCGCTCGGAGCGAGAAAGAGAAAGGGAAAGCGCTGGTGTGAAAGCCGCAACAGTGGTGCTTTGCACTAAATGCTAACACTGTTGGTACAATGTTAACTACGTGCACCATCATAGCATCTTAGCATGCTAACGACAATTCTGCAGCTTTGTTATTGATATTCAGTTCTATAAAAGTAATCAGCAGTTCGTTTTTATTAAAAATAAACACATAACCACAGGGGCAGTCAGAGATGGCAAAATGCTAATGCTAATGCTAACACTGGCTACATGCTGATGTTTTGCAGGTATGATGTTAACCATCTAAGCATCTTCAACCCAGTCTCACGGCATTTCGTGTTATAGTAAAATTAATTTAATTTCGTGTCACGCAGAACGATTTTAAAAGCAATGTATTTCTATTGGTAGTATGTCTCGTGCCTGCACCTCGTCTCTTTGTCCGGTCGGGGCTTGGAAGACCAGAAGCTTTTTCTTACTCAATATCTTACCCTAAGCCTATCCCTTTTATTTTAAATTGTATAATGTCAGAGTTTTTTTGCCGTCCGCGAGGAAAAGAAATCTCAGAGCCTCAGAATACTGACATCCTTCTAATTTGTTATTGTTTGGGTGCAGGCACAAAACACACTAATAGAAATACATTGCTTCTAAAATCGTTCGGTCAGAATACTGAAATCTGTATTTTTTGTAATCTGTTTTTCCTTTTAATTTGTTATTATTTACGTTGCTTTTAAAATCGTTCTGTGACACGAAAAATGGAGAAATGGTGTTGGTGAACACGAATCAATAGATTAATTTCGTGATTATAACACGAAATGCCGTGAGACTTAAATGTGGTACTTCAAGAGTGACTTAAGAGAGACTCAGAGATTGTAAAATGCTAACGACAACATGCTGATGTTTTGCAAGTAAAATGTTAACCAAATGCTTCAGCTCCAGTGAGCATCTTAGCAGAGCCTCACTGATAAGGAGCTTTGAAATGTAAATGTGGTAGTTTAAGAGTTGGCCAAAGTTAATTTGTAAGAAAAACAAACAATAACTGGAGGTCACTGAGAGCTTCTATCGAGAGGCGAAGTCCCTCCCTTTCCTCCATGGGACCTTATTTCTGAAAAGTCTGTATTGAAGTCAATGCAGAGAAAGATTATTCGATCCCGTTTGAATTGAGCCACGAATTACACACATGATGTTTGTCAATTGAAAAGATAATTTTGCAAGTCAAATTTTTTTAAATGTGTGTCGTGAAACTGTGTCGTAACACTTCGTTTGTGTGAAACCGCTCAATGACCTACATCTCCCGCCTCGCACCACACACCCAGACGGCCGTCCCGTTGAAACATTTCACTTCTTTCTCTCAGAACGAGGCGGAAAGTATTCAAAGAGGTGGAAATCACTGCAGGTCTGGGCACGTTGAGAGCTGCACACACACAAGGGGAGTTAGTCGCTTCCTGAGAGCCAGCGTGCGGGACCGGGACTTGTAGTCTTTCTCGTTGCGTATTTTCATCGTCTTATATTTCAACAGTTTAAGACAAACCTTTTTGACATGGAAATTTTTTTTAAGATTGACAAACATCATATGTGTAATTGTGACACAATTCAAACGGGATCGAAAGATACGTTCTCTCTCCAATAGCCGCGTTCACACTGCAGTACTTTTCCCACAAAGGTTCAAGAGAACTTAGTTCATCAGAACTCTTTAGTTCTCATGCACTAAGTACAGATCGCGTTCACACCGGAATAAGTCCCTGATGGAGGATTAGGCAAATGAAGCCGCTGACGTCACTTCTTCTTCTTCTGCTTTGGGTTTACTGGCAGGCCGCAAACCTCTTCACGGCGTATACTGCCACCCGGAGTCCCGGCCGGAAGTCCCCGGAGTTGGGGAAGGCTTCAGTCGAAGCTGCTGGGAGTCCCAGCAGCTTCGACTGAAGCCTTCCGAGTAAATCGCCAGAACGCCGACACCTCCTCATCTCCCCCGCTCCCATTTTATTTTGTGTCGCCATAAGTTAGTCTCTCTGCGTTTCTGCGCTGGGCTAATGCTAATGCTAATAATGCTAATGCGAGGATAATAAATGGCGGCTTCACAAAACTTTTTGGGAGTTTCACGGGGCGTGGTTTGCAATCCGCCAGCCAATCAGGAATATAGCTCTTTTCTCACAAGAGAGCCACTCGAAAGTCCTGCTCTCTAGCAGGGACTTTCGAGGGGGTAAAAAGGTTCGCATGAACTACTTTTAGTACCGGCTCTTCTTGGTGTGAACGCGATCATGAACTAAGTTCGCATGAACCTTTGTGGGAAAAGTACCGCAGTGTGAACGCGGGCTATAGACTTACATGCATAATTTTTCCCGAAATAAGGAAGTAGACGGGCGGGACTTCGCCTCTCCATAGCTTAAAACCCTCAATGCCTGAACGGTAGACACAGGTCCGCACGGCAAGTTTAACAAATGGTGTTAAAAATGTCCATTTATTACATTTCAAGAGCCACCGATTTGGCGTATAGCTAGAGTGTTATGCAATATCTGCGAGTATATAAAGATGTTTTTATTGGATGATTGTTGGTTTTCCTAGCTAGTATACGCCCCAGATCCAAAGCTCCTGTCTCCATAGCTTCATGTGACACACAAATGGTTGCTCAGGGTTATTTCAGTCGGGACCAAACCGATCGTATATACCGTCTAAAGACCGGCGTGCAACGAGGTTAACACCATCAAAGCGCTTCAAACGAGGAACTTATGCATAAAATATAGAGAAATGTAACTTATAAGCACACTTTGAAGGCACAAAGAAAGTGGGATGCTCATGAACAAAAGGCACCAGATTGGCGTGGAGGGGTGTTGAGCAGATTCTCAGTTTCCTCCTCGCTGCCTCGCTGAGCGTCTCTGTTTGCTCACGAAAGCAATATCAGCGCGTTATGAATAATAATGACCTTTTTCTGAGGGAAGGCTGCATGCCGAGCGACTCGAGGTCACAGCTTAGCCAGCGGTGCCGTGTTTGGACAAGGAGCGTTTACCACACACATGCATACATATGAGGGATGTGCTAACTTCAGCTTTGCATGCACTATTCTTTCCTGCAGTCCCGATCAGAACGCTGCACAACACGAAGGAAGGGCGTCTTTTTCACACATTACTCAGACGATGGGCGGATAGATGAGCGAGTCTGTCAGTGCAGCGAATACTAGGGTCATGTTCCAGGAGAAGGAGTTTTCATCTGAAGAGAAAGGACACACAAAGGGCCAACGATGCCTTTACATTATTTACTTTTAAAGAGTCCTCTCCTCTGATGTTCAGGTGTATATCAGTATGCAGTGTCTCTACTTTAAAGAGTCCTCTCCTGCTGATGTTCAGGTGTATATCAGTATGTAGTGTCTCTACTTTAAAGAGTCCTCTCCTGCTGATGTTCAGGTGTATATCAGTATGTAGTGTCTCTACTTTAAAGAGTCCTCTCCTGCTGATGTTCAGGTGTATATCAGTCTGTAGTGTCTCTACTTTAAAGAGTCCTCTCCTGCTGATGTTCAGGTGTATATCAGTATGTAGTGTCTCTACTTTAAAGAGTCCTCTCCTGCTGATGTTCAGGTGTATATCCGTATGTAGTGTCTCTACTTTAAAGAGTCCTCTCCTGCTGATGTTCAGATGTATATCAGTATGTAGTGTCTCTACTTTAAAGAGTCCTCTCCTGCTGATGTTCAGGTGTATATCAGTATGTAGTGTCTCTACTTTAAAGAGTCCTCTCCTGCTGATGTTCAGGTGTATATCAGTATGTAGTGTCTCTACTTTAAAGAGTCCTCTCCTGCTGATGTTCAGGTGTATATCAGTTTGTAGTGTCTCTACTTTAAAGAGTCCTCTCCTGCTGATGTTCAGGTGTATATCAGTATGTAGTGTCTTCACTTTAAAGAGTCCTCTCCTGCCTGATGTTCAGGTGTATATCAGTATGTAGTGTCTCTACTTTAAAGAGTCCTCTCCTGCTGATGTTCAGGTGTATATCAGTATGTAGTGTCTCCACTTTAAAGAGTCCTTAGTAGTAGTGTTCTTTGTGATGTATGTTGCCCTTCTTTGTCTCGTCCTCCCCGCTCGGTTCCCTCCGCGGCGGCTGCTGTCACTGTGTGTTTACACTGAGTAAACCTCCACATGCCGATGACCATCTTCCCCATATTTGCGCTCGGCTTTATCGAGCTCTCGATTTGGTTTTCCCAGAACAAACTCACCAAGGAACAGGGGAAAGAAAAACGCTGCTGACGTGGGTAAAAAAAAGAAAGCAGTAGACATGTCACGTTTTAAAGGATTCTTATTTGGTTTATTTAAGGACGTCTGCGTGCGAGGTCGAGGTGAGAGGTCATGTGACCCGGACAGGAATCAGATATAGCAGGACGCGGGGAAACTGAATAAAAATGAGCAAATAAGACGGTCACCTTTCTGCAGATCTGATTATAGCAATGTCAAACTGCTTCGAAGCCGTCTCAACATTTAAAACGAGCTTTATTATTTATGTATTATCCGTCTTAAAAGTGGAATATTTTTGCATTGTTGTTGTGTCGTTAATAATCCCCACATGTTGTTATCTGGTCTCCTGCAATGACGTTGGATTGTCGCAAGACTTTAATCCAGTTTTAAGACACATTTTTAACATACAATTTTAGATCCTGGTGGATTTTAACTATATTTTAATCAAATAAAGGATAAAAGTTATTGGACGTCTGGAAATACAGATTTTTTTTATGTATAACTGCTTTATTCTGCGAATGTATCGGTTTTAAGTGACAGTAAGTACATTTACTCCATTAATGTACACTTTTAAGGTAGCTGTACTTTAATTTAAATGTCAATATCCTCAATACTTATATTCAACTAAATTGAAAAGGGAATATTGGACTTTTTACCGCACTATTTAATCAAAATAATCATTATTTCAAGTTACTTTTTGATTATATAGCAATGGTTTTTCACTATTGTTGAGATATTAAGCCATTATTTGAAATAGTATTTAAATATTATTGAGATATTTAGTAATTTTTTGAGATATTAGGTAATTTTTTCAAAATACTTAATGATAATTTTGTTGAAGTTTCAAAATGTTTGGACATATAAGGTCATTATTCCGAGATACTAAGTAAGTATTTCGTATCATTTCTCTTTATTTGTATATATTAAGTAATGTTATCAAGAGTGCTTCCTATTACTTAGAAACACTGAGTCATTATTTGGAAAAGTTTGATTTCAGCCTTGCCCTTCACAGTCCAACATCAATCGACCCCTCGTCTCCAGGAAGTGTAGCTGTGTGTGTGTGTGCGTGTGTGTGTGTGTTTGTGTGTTTGTGCCACCTGTGTTTGCTCAGCAGCTTTCCCTGGGTGAGCGGCAGCAGCAGATAACACCAAGGCTGAGTGTCTGCAGGTTTTTTTTTTTATACAGTTAATCATCGTCTGTGCTCTGCTTTGTTCTGCGGCTCAGTTTTGGACGAGGAGGATCTGCAGGGTTTCTGTCGGCTTCCCGAGGCCACGAGTCAAAAACCAAAAGCTTTCATGTCCGAATCTGGTTCCACGTGTTCTGGGATTTCATCTGACTCTCAAGAATTAAAGTCCATTTCCGCCTATGAGAGGAAAAACAAAGAGACTGTCGGTGATTATATCTGGAAACGTTTTTGAAAAAAATTACTTTATTCTAACTCAAGTCATTATTTGAGAAACTAACGGTGCGTTCACACCGGACGCGATGCGATGTTTGGGGGGCGGCGCGATTACACTTACGGCCCCTACACACGGCGGCGTGCGCTGCCGCTTCAACGCTTCTGCCCATTCACTTTGAATGGGGTGACGTCACGATTCGCCGAACTGCATTGTGGGAGCAAAGCGTAGCTTCTCTCGAGGTGCTCGCTGCAAAAGTAGAGCAATGTTCTACTTTTGCCGCCTCGACGGAGGCGTCAGCCAATCAAATCCCTCGTATGTAGATCTGACAGTAGCACTAGCCAATCAAACCGGGTGTATGTTGGGAGAGCCAGACCGCAGTTATTTCCCATATGTCAACAAAAGGAGGAGAACATGTTCGTGGCGGTAGGGAACATACAGGGATACAAACCGGAGGAGCCAGGCATGGGGGGAGGTGGCAAAGACAGTGGGGGAAACTGGTAGGTTTTCGCCTGTTTGGGGAGTTTATATCCAGTGTACTTCGTTTGAATGGACAGCTAGCAAGCATAGACAGTATATTTAGCCAGCATGGATGTAGCATGAATGCTTTGCTTTGTATGTCCGGGGCGGGACATTCATGTGGTTGATTGTTGGTCGGGCTGCTCGCGTTGACACGCCGACCGCCAAGCGGCAACGCACGCCGCCGTGTGTAGGGGCCGTAAAGTCAATGCAGAGACGCGGACAGACGCGAATTCGCTCCGACGGCGCGCATGAAGCGGTTGATGCGAATGTCGCGCCGTGATTGAGGCGATTGGAGGGGGCCGCGACAAACGCTCGAGTTCAATTTTTTCAACTCGAGCGTGAAATTCACGTGACGCGATCTCGCGGTAGCCAATCAGCGACGAGGATCTCAGCCTGCCGTCACTGACGTAGAACCAGAAAACCAAAACATCAGCCGTTAGCTGTTAGCCCTCAGAGCTCACAGCTCCTCATATCTGTTCAGAAACTAGACAGAAGTTAAACAAGTCCAAACCACAGACTGCCTGTGTCATGGAGAACACAGTCGCTGCTTTATTTATGTCTGTAGGCCGTTGTTGTGAGTGTGGACGGTCGGAGCATATGCTGCGTTAGCTTAGCCGATCTCCATTCAGATAACACGCATTTTAAAGGTGTTTCTCTGCCGTCTGTCTGCAGACTCAAAGCATTAATTCATGGTTTTTACTAACCGGTATCAGTGTGTTGTTACTTCGGCATCATTTAGAAACGTGTATTACAATTAAATCACGGTACAATATGTTCATTTTGTTGTAGTTGTAGCCCCCTAGCCAGCGCGTCTTGTTTGAATGATGCGATGTGAACGCACATTAAGCCATTATTCTAAGATACTAAGAATCAGACACGTACGAGGAATTTGACTAGGTGTCGTGGTGCATGAAAACAAGAATTATTCAAGTCATTTTATTTGATAGAAAGTCATTATATTGAGATACAAAGTAATTATTTTAAGATATTAGGTCATTATTTTGAGATGCAAAGTCATTATATTGTATACTAAGTCCTCAATTTGAGATACTAAGTCATACATTCTTGTTTGGTTTCATGCGTACTGGGATTTCCATCTGACTCTCAACAATGAAAGTCCGTTTCCGCCTAAGAGATGAAAAACAAAGAGAGATAATGAGAAACCTTTTTAAAAACAATGACTTAGAAGCTGAACACTAACTTTATACAAAATCTGACAAGTATTTGAAACTAAGCCGTTATTTTGAAATAGTAAGTCATAATTTTAAGACACTTGGTGGTAATTTAGTTAAAGTTTCTCATTACATTAAGATATTAGGTCAATCTTTTGAGATATTAGTCATTATGTTGAGATGTTAAGTCATCCATTCTCAAACAAAAGATTTGGGAGCTCTGGTCTGGTTTCATGTGTTCTGGGATTTTCATCTGACTCAAGAATTAAACTCCATTTCCGCTAATGGAGGAAAAACAAGGAGACAGTAGGTGATATAATGAGAAACCTTTTCAGAACAATGACTTAGAAGCTCAACATTTTGTGTTTGTCTCTCAAAATACTGACTGAGAATCTAAAATAAAGACTTATGAGTGGTCTTAGTTGTTTTTGTTTTTGACATACTACGCCTTTATTTAGACCAGGGGTGTCAAACTCAAGGCCCGGGGGCCAAATCCGGCCCGCGACTTCATTTTATGTGGCCCCGCAAGAGCTTTCAAAGAATATAATACGTTTATTATACGGTTACATGCCACTTTACAGAAGCAGGTTGCCCATAAACTACATGTCCCACAATGCATCTCGTTTTTTGACATACGCACTGAAGAGACTTGCAATTATTTGCCCTGGACTTCTGCTTTCAAATCTAGTTAGTTATTACCCCGATAATAATCCAATTCAGAGGCAATAATGTAATATAATACATTATTTTATATATATATATATTATATATTTACAACCGGCCCTTTGAGTGCAACCATAATGCTAACGTGGCCCGCGATGAAATTGAGTTTGACCCTCCTGATTTAGAGATACTTAATTGTTCATTTGACAAAATGTCTTTATTTTTGACAAAGTTAGAGATGTGCATGTGCTCCTCTCATGGTCCAAGTTGTTGTTGTTGTTGTTGTTGTTGTTGTTGTTGTTCACCGATCATCGATGTATTCAAGTGTTAATGTGGGAACAACACAAAGACGATGTGTGTAGGCCGTTGGTGTTGCTCACAGTTCTGGCTGAAGGAAGCAGATCAAGTGATCGACTTGAAGATGAAGTCCGGACCTCAATTTCTATCTCGCAATTTTAACAAAACATGATGTTACTTTGTGTGTGTGCCTCGTTATTCAGATCTGCCCCCAAAAACAAACGGCTCCTCTTCGACCCATGCTTCAACCTTCCACCGAGTTTCAAGAAGATCAGGTCAGGAGTTCTTCCGTTATCAAACAAGCCGAAGCTCAAACACGCTGTGCTTGGCGTCGGTTTCAGAAACCCAAGGACATATTGATTCCTCTCCTCGTCTCTCTTGTGCCAAGACTTTTAAGATCAATGGACATTTTGAAAGATCTCCACAGAGTTTCCAGCTCTAAAGTCAAAGTGGATTCGAGATCTCACGCCAGTGCGCCGTCTCTGAACCGCTGATACTTCAAAAAGAAGAAGAAGAAGAAATCGGCTCCATCTTAGATAAACAGCAGTTGTCCATTCAGCGAGATGTACAATGACGCTTTCTTGAGGTGAAAAGAGCTTAAGCGTCAATCTGGATGCCTTTCAGACCTCCAGCCGGCCACCCACAGAGCTCGGCCTCTTTTTTATTTTGGGGTATGGGGATAAAAATTCGGCGGGGGCAACGGTCAACTACGGCTAAACGTCAGCGTTATTGGCCTGAAGGCGTCCTCATTCTCCAAAGTGTGGAAACACTCGATGGATAATTATCCGCAGCGCCACGTGCCAACGGCCCCTACGTCAAACAAGCCGGAGCGGGTCACCTGACGGTACAGTTTACAGAGAAAAGGCTTTAAAAGACATGAAACCAGTTATATGTTGTCTGAAGGCTGGGGACGAAGACCCGCCACAACAAAAAGGCGTCCGAGACGGCGCCTTGATTCATGGGAACGCCTCGTCTGCTTTGTGGCAGCTCCTCCACTGAGCAAATACTCCAGACTGCTCATTCCCCGCCGGCCCTTTCTCTCATTGTTTGTGCCCTCGCATTTCATTCAGGCTTGTAGGGGGGAAGATTGCTCTCAGAGCCACTGAGCAAACAGTGGAGAAAAAAGGAGCCTGCCATCTTTACTCTGTTCCCAGGAGAACTTGCCTTTTTTTATTTTTTTATTTGAGCTCCAAGCTGTCGAGCTGAGCCGATGGTTTGATGTCAGAAAGCTGAATTAATTGCTTTAAGCCAGAGGGGCGGGCCACCCATCACTAAAACGCTCCCCGAAATGTTTTATGGAGATTATTAAAGCTTTCCCGCTACACAAGGTGTACAAACAGCAGCAGAAAGAGTGCGTCCTCTTATATTTACTGCGAGGAAAGATTGTGGATGTTCTGCTTTCTGTCAGTCAACAGATTTTAAGCCCAAGTCGCTGCAGGTCGTTACACCGACTTCCTGTCTGTCAAATAAGGAAATTAAAAGCACTAATGATGGTTTAAAAGGACTTAATGCTTTATTTCTGCTACACTATGAACCTTTTCTTAAACATGGAGAAGCAGCGTTTGGTCTTCATGTCCTTATATCTGGAACAGAACGAGAACGCTTCTTATTTTTAACACCTGTTTTATTCTATTTTAGCGCGTTTTGATTTCTATTCTCGTGGCTTTTTAATGATTGTTTCAATATCTAACTTACATTTTACAATTCCTTTCCCAAATGGTCTCGATAATGTTTGTGAAGCACTTTGAGTTTCATTGTTCTTGAAAGGTGCTTTATGAATAAGCCGGCAATGCTCCAAATACAACTGATAAGAGCCATTCGATGTGCTGATGACCTCTGAAGCACGTGGAGAAACCCTAAAGCGTGACTTTGTTTTTAACTTTCATCAAATGCAGGTATTCAAGAGACACGTGAATAAAAGAATGGTGAGAATTGAAGCAGGCGAGCTTAAGAAAAGCTTGTTTTGTGAGTCAAGCTCCAAAAACACTGTAGCCTACATTTCCCACAATGCAACGGTGAAAAGAGTCAACAACTCAAGCTAAACGTATCCCTCTCTAAGAGCCAATGGGAATGAAGTACACCGTGAAGACCTCCTTATGCATACAAAGACTTTCTCATGCCGCTGCGCTGTTTCTGATCTCCACTTAACTTCCTCTAGCAGGTCATTGAATGTAAAGCACTCTGATAAACACATCTGTGCGTGTGTGTGTGTGTGTGTGTGTGTGTGTGTGTGTGTGTGTGTGTGTGTGTGTGTGTGTGTGTGTGTGTGTGTGTGTGTGTGTGTGTGTGTGTGTGTGTGTGTGTGTGTGTGTGTGTGTGTGTGTGTGTGTGTGTGTGTGTGTGTGTGTGTGTGTGTGTGTGTGTGTGTGTGTGTGTGTGTTATCAGAAGATTAGCATCTCTTTGTTATTGAGGTTGCAAACACACAGCGCTTTATCAAAACTCGGGAACAAAGCATCTGAGTGTGAAGGTTAGACCAGAGTCAAATATTAAAGGGGCCCTATACTGCTTTTTGGGTTGTTCCCTTTCCTGTTGTGTGCATGTAAATGGTCTGCTTAGGCCCAAACCCTAAAGTTCCGGAACACGGTGACCTCACTATGTAACAATTGCGCTCCTATTGGCTAGCGTTAACACATTGTACGTGATAGGCCATCTCTAAGCGGTTCACCAATCAGAACAGAGCCGGCCAGCTAACCAATCAGAGCAGACTTAAAGTAGAGACACTACATACCGATATACACCTGAACGTGAGCAGGAGAGGACTCTTTAAAGTAGAGACACTACATACTGATATACACCTGAACGTGAGCAGGAGAGGACTCTTTAAAGTAGAGACACTACATACTGATATACATCTGAACATCAGCAGGAGAGGACTCTTTAAAGTAGAGACACTACATACTGATATACACCTGAACATCAGCAGGAGAGGACTCTTTAAAGTAGAGACACTACATACTGATATAGACCTGAACATCAGCAGGAGAGGACTCTTTAAAGTAGAGACACTACGTACTGATATACACCTGAACATCAGCAGGAGAGGACTCTTTAAAGTAGAGACACTACACACTGATATACACCTGAACATCAGCAGGAGAGGACTCTTTAAAGTAGAGACACTACATACTGATATACACCTGAACATCAGCAAGAGAGGACTCTTTAAAGTAGAGACACTACAGAATGATATACACCTGAACATCAGCGGGAGAGGACTCTTTAAAGTAGAGACACTACATACGGATATACACCTGAACATCAGCAGGAGAGGACTCTTTAAAGTATCGATACTACATACTGATATACACCTGAACATCAGCAGGAGAGGACTCTTTAAAGTATCGATACTACATACTGATATACACCTGAACATCAGCAGGAGGACTCTTTAAAGTAGAGACACTACATACTGATATACTCCTGAACATCAGCAGGAGAGGACTCTTTAAAGTAGAGACACTACATACTGATATACACCTGAACATCAGCAGGAGAGGACTCTTTAAAGTAGAGACACTACATACTGATATACACCTGAACATCAGCAGGAGAGGACTCTTTAAAGTAGAGACACTACATACTGATATACACCTGAACATCAGCAGGAGAGGACTCTTTAAAGTAGAGACACTACATACTGATATACACCTGAACATCAGCAGGAGAGGACTCTTTAAAGTAGAGACACTACATACTGATATACACCTGAACATCAGCAGGAGAGGACTCTTTAAAGTAGAGACACACACTGATATACACCTGAACATCAGCAGGAGAGGACTCTTTAAAGTAGAGACACTACATACTGATATACACCTGAACATCAGCAGGAGAGGACTCTTTAAAGTAGAGACACTACATACTGATATACACCTGAAAATCAGCAGGAGAGGACTCTTTAAAGTAGAGACACTACATACTGATATACACCTGAACATCAGCAGGAGAGGACTCTTTAAAGTAGAGACACTACATACTGATATACACCTGAACATCAGCAGGAGAGGACTCTTTAAAGCTAATATCAGAAGGTAAAACTCACGTAGGCAGAAAAAAGAAGTTCGTTGAGAAAATACAAAATCTTAAAATCTTCAGAGGATCAACGAGAGAAAAATCTATCCAGATGTCTCCTTCAGGAAACCAGCTGTTTTCTGCACAAAGTCCCTGAAGATTAAAAAAAAAAAAACAAGGCAGGTGACATTATGGAAAAACTCCAGATGATGTTGAGTTTAGGAGGAGGAACTTTAAGTACATAGTTTAGCGTGGAGATGAATGCTAAATTCAGCATGCTAACTTATGATGCTAACGGCATATTCTAGTCATCTGAAATGCAGTTTGAAAAGCATACCTTTACTTAAATACCCAAGCGGCAAACTCTGGGGAACAGCCGGGAAGCCAATACGGAAGTGCCACACACTGCAGTTCATACATTGGCCGCTAGGGACTGGCTGCAGAAAGGAGCAATGTCCATAGACCCCCATGTTAAAATGCTCAACTTTACAGCAGAAAAAAACATGTTTCTACCCATGGATGCAATAAATATTATTATCGATATAGTTAGATTCCACCTTCATGATTATGAATCTGTGAGTGAATTGTTTTCTAACACGACCCTTTTATTTATATTAGGTCTTAAAGTGTTTGCATAAATTAGGGCGTGGCCACGTTCATGGACACGTACATGCCTCACTGTCAGCTAACAGCAACTTGTCCACTCTGCTAGGCTACAACCATAGAGGCTACAACGTTAGTTAGTCATAGTACTGTACTTGACCCTTTAGCTTTAGCCGTGTCGTGGTGATTGTACCTTTTAGGGAATATTGTTACAAATACCAGACAATTAAGATGTCGTGCTGTGCGCTTGAATGTACTAACAGAACTTCCAAGAAGTCTAAAATGATAATATTATACATCTTAACCCCGTTCGCAGGTGTTTGTGTGCTTGGTAGCTTAGCTTGTTACTTATTAGCCAGCTAAGGACGTAACCCTTTATACATAACACATTTTAGTTTATGATCCAGCCTTGGGTAAGACTTTTATAGTCTATGGCTATGACGCCCATAATGCTAAACGGGAGTAAATGTTAATAGGGGACCCACTTATCCCAGTGGTGGCCGCCGGAGCTAACGGAGCCGCAGGGGGCTAGCTCCAGCCGGCGTCCCGGAGCTAGCCCACTGCGGCTCCGTTGGGTCCGGGCGGTGGAGTCCGTCTTTTCTCAACGTGTGAATGACGAGCATTAAGAATAACAAAATATAGCTAATTCTCTTGCAGATTGTCTCATTTGATTATGAATGTAACGTTTATATAGGGGAACGACACTGTTAGCAGTAACTTGGTATGCATGTATTTCATGTTAGCTTAGCTTCTTAGCCTGAGCTAGCTCTGTTTACTTCCAGTTCGGAGGCAGCCGGTCCCGCCTCGGCTCCGCCTCTTTGCCCTTATTTGGAGCAGGCGGGATTAGACTCTGACGTCACAGTCGAGCCGTTAGTGGCCGACTCCGCCCACTAAGGGCTTCACGGCAACTCTGCAGAATCCTATGGGTGACGTCACGGACACTACGTCCATTTATATATACAGTCTATGTTAAATACCAATTCAAGATCATTTACTTCACTATCAATACTTCTTGTCCGGATTATACTTGAACACATTTGCTTAAGTAATGTTTTGAATGCAGGACTTTTAGTTGTAGTTGAGCATTAACGTCCTCTGTTTGAATGAAATATTGACGTTTTAACACAA
>NW_027263438.1:0-29291 GCF_902827115.2 Pseudochaenichthys georgianus
ATGTTGAAACCGTTGAGAGTGGCACACTTGTTAGCCTGTTCCATTCTTCTTCGTTTTCCGAAGCCGTGGCTTGGAAGTATACTGGCTTCGTTTCTGAAGGAAGTGACTTGGAAGTGCGCGACTACCAAGCCAGCATCCTCGCGATTGAGAAACGGCCATCGACAGGAAGTAAAACCAGACGTAACACACAGGGGGTGTTTCTCAATCTCGAGTACGCTTGCTTGGTAGCACATGTCTTCTGAGCACCTTGCTTCAGAAACGAGGCAAGAATACTTCCAAGCCTCGGAAAACGAAGCACGCCGGGCTCGGTAGAATTCCAAGTATGCTGGAGATTGGAACAGTCCTTCGGCGGCACTCGGTGACCTAGTATGCTTGAAATAGTGGCTCTGGAGCATCCTTCCTCGACATTGAGAAACCCCCACATGGTGAACACTTTTAAGAAACAGGGAAACACGGACACAAATCGTTTGATGTCCCCACAATGTACGTTATTTGCATTTAATATATCGGTCATATGGCAGACATGTGACTCTGTCCGTAGAGACAAACACTGCCCCCTACTGGGTGTTAAAAGCATTGCCTCACCCTGGAGTGTTGGAGTTGTTGCTGCTGTGTTCAGAGCAGCCGGTCCCGTGTGTGTCACTGCGTGGTACCGAGCGCCAGGATCAGGTCTGTGACCGGGCCGCAGGTCATCTGGACTCAGAGCAGCCGGGTCCTGGTGGACTGCTTCGGCTGAGAGCTCTGCAGGGGACATGGAGGTGGAGGATGTGGTGGAAATTCCACACTTAATCTCCTTCTGGTTGAACAGAACAAATATATAATCTTAAACCAAAGTTGTGTTACTTGATAGAGTTATAGCTTTGAACAGAATCCATGTATTTCCTGCTGGAAGGCCGGATCACCTGCGCCTCGATCGAACGCATGACGCCCCTCTGTAAGGCAGGGGTGTCAAACTCAAGGCCCGCGACTTCATTTTATGTGGCCCCGCAAGAGCTTGCAAAGAATATAATATGTTTATTATACGGTGACATGCCACTTTACAGAAGCAGGTTGTCCATAAACTACATGTCCCACAATGCATCTCATTTTGTGACATGCGTACTGAAGAGACTTGCAATTATTTGCCCTAGACTTCTTCTTTCAGACGTAGTTAATTATGAAGTTATTACCCTATCCGATAATAATCCAATGCAGAGGCAATGATGTCATATAATACATTATTTTACATATTTATATCGTCTTGAAGTTACAACCGGCCCTTTGAGTGCAACCATAATGCTAATGTGGCCCGCGATGAAATTGAGTTTGACCCCCCCTCTGTAAGGGAAGGCAGCAGGTGGGAAGGGGACAGCCGATGGAAGTCTACATTCCAGCGTGTTGAAGATTGGTGTCGTGACCAATCGTAGGTTTCGACGTGTTAAGTGTAACCGATGATAGTTGCCTGCCAACAGTCCCAGACTAGTGGCACGTGCGGTCTGTTGAGAGTAGAGACCAAGAGGCAGCCGGTCTGAAGGCGTGGAGAAGCCTGGGAAGGCAGCCGTAGTGTACATCGAACTGGAACATCTAAACTTCTCTGATAGAGGAGATAACACGTTGAGTATATAACCTCTGAGTTCATGCAGTCCCTGCTGCCAGAGCACAGGAGCAGCTAGCAGTGTTAGCCGTGGGATTAGCATGTGTGTTGAAGAGCGTCCCCTGAACAGAGCTGTGGGCGTGGGAGTCAGAGTGAGTGCACACCTGACTGGCCCCCGCGTGCTACTGGCCCGACCTGACCCTCTCTCTCAGCTGCCTCTTCTTCAGTCTGATGCTAACACTGTCCTACCTTCTGAGTGCTTTTCTACGACCCCTGTGCCTCTGTGTGTGCGTCTCCATCTCTTCTTCTTCTCTGTTTACCTGCTGCACCCCCCCCTCATCTCCCCCCTCATCCCCCCCCTCAGCGCGCAGGCCTTCCTGTCTCACAGAGGCTCCTCTGTGCGTGAAACTGGAGAGCATTCCTCTGCCAGGCCTCCAATAGAGACAGATTCTTTCAGAAGTAATCGGGGAGGGAATCCTGCTCCCCCCCCCCCCCTGCAGGTGGACAATCAGGGTCTTTGTGCAGCCGGTGCCGGGCCGGACCCCGAGCCGGGCCACCTTCAGTCCTCCAGTCCTTGCAGAGGTGGAAACACGGGAATATCGTGAGTGAAGGAATATTAGTTTCTCGATGGATTTTTAAAACCTTTCCAAAGTGGATTTACTCTCGTGGATTACACGTGCAGCTCGGCGAGGATCTGATCCAACATGCAGGTAGGCCACGGCTATGACCTCCTTTCTATCACAGAGTGTGCATGTTGACCGTCTGGAGCGTCAGCTGTTGAGCGTTCCCTCTCAGAGATAACGGTGTTTCAGAGATGTGCAGGTTCAAAGCATCACTTCAGATGTACCCTAACCCGGTCTGAGCCCTTTAACACTAAGACCTGATCCAGCTCCTAGATCAAGGATGTGTTGTTTAAGAGTCCTTAAATCTGGTGTCCTCAGCGAGCTACTAAAGTCAGCTTTAGTTGAAGTCCTTTTGAAGGCAGAAAAGGAGTCAGGGAATCAGGCAGGATTCACATGTCAGACCACTTAACATGCTTTATTTCAGCATTCAAAATAATTAAAAACATCTCAATTTATTATACATATACAAATAGGTACAGATCCGTGTGGTGTTGTCCCCAGGGCTGTGTCTGCCTTCTCTCGCTCAGTCTGAATCAATTCTTTTTGAGAACAATCCAACTTTTGCACAAGAAAACAAGAAAACAACAGATGGGGGGTGGAGAGGGGAAGGGGAGGGGGGGGGGGGAAGATATGGATCCACTGGGAACTCGGAGCTCGAGTGTTTCTGGAGATGGAAGAAGTTTGTCTCTCTCTGGGCACCAGCAATACAACCTTAGCACCAAGAGGGCCCCCGCGCCGGAGAGGCCTGACACTACACAATAGTGCGGACAAACCAGACAACCAGGGGCCCCCGAAGGAAGCATAGCACCTTGAGTTTGATCTGCTTCTGCTAAAGCGTTGCTAACCCCCCCCGGCCCCCCACCACATATAGCTCCACTAACACTGGGCCCTGTGCTGCTGCTCATGGCAGATCTGAGGTAGCCATAGGGGTTCTTTCAAAGTAAAAGAGGTGTAACCCATTTCAAAGTAAAAGAGGTGTAACCCAGCTGGTGGTTTTAACGTGACTTTGGGACAACACACAAATCACAACAGCTACAGAATCCAGGACGGAGAGGAGGGGGGGGGGCAGGCGTCAGAACAACAGAGGCAAACATGGCTGTCAGTTTCACCGTTTATTCATCAACACCTGAAACAATGCATTGAGTTCTGTCTGCTGGACTGTCCTTTCTGTCCTCTCGCCACAGTGCGGTGAAAGTCTGTTTCTGGAAACTCCAGAGGCTTCGGATGCAGGAAGAGGGGGAAGTCAATTTACCTGACACTTTACAGAAGCATATATTATTTTCTTGTTGCCAGTGAAACAAAATGTCTTCTCTACGGGATCCGTGGTGATGGTAAAAAAAAACAAAAAAAAATCAAGAGTCAGAAAAGTAGTGGTCCCAAACGCGGCGATGCAAACGCCGCCATCTTTGTTGAAGTGCAGGTTGGACCATCGTCGGAGCAACGGCCAATCAGGAGCGAGGGGTCAGATTTGTCAGAAAAATGGCAATAGAGGAATGTTTTGGTGGGCTTTTTTTTGTTGAGAGAGATGAAAAAATAAAACACACACACACACAACAACAATTTCAAGTCCAGATTTCTCTTTTTACAAGAAACAGACGGGTCCAACTTCAATGCCGAACTCTTGGTCTGGAGCACCAACGTCCATAGGAGCGATATCAATGATGGGAAGGCGAGATGTTTTCGTTGTCTTGTAGTCGATGACTGTCTTGCCCCATGTTCCGGTGTGTGACTGGAGGGGAAGAAGAAAGAAACAGGAGTTAGGAGGGTCAGCATTCAGTTTCTGCACACTGGATTTCTACATCTGGCCAAAAGACGTCCACGAGCTGCAGCTGCTAGCATGCTTCACTGATATACTGGTGCAGTTGGTACAAGGGCATGAAATAAGGTTTCTCACCGTGCATCCGTCTTCCAGGACGCTGTAGGTGAAGCGGCTGTTGCCCTCGGCTCTGATCTCGATCTCGTTGGAGCCCTGGAGGAGCATGGCCTTCTTGAGGTTTCCGGCGGAGGCGTCCATGTAGGCGACGCTGTTCTTGCAGTGGTAGGTGATGTTCTGGGATGCTTCAGTGGACATGAGACGCAGGAAGGTCAGCTGGATGTTGACGTCCTGTGGCACGGAGCCCTCGCTTCCGTACTCGAACTGTGTGGGGGATAAGAGGTGGAGAGGTGAGATGGAGGTAGTAGAGGAAAGACCAACACAAAGGCAGATAGGGATGGGATTGGAGCAGGACACAAGGACGGGGTCTGGCATGTTTACCTGGAAGCCCTCGGTCATGGCCTCTCCGAAGAAGACGTGCTTCTTCTCCTTGATGTTCTTGCTTGTGTACCAGTTCTTCTTGGCAACCTCAGGCTGAGTTGAGGATACGCAGGTCTCTCCGGTCTCCATGTTGCAGTAGACCTTGATGGCGTCCTGAGTGCAGCCCTGGTCGGGGTCGATCCAGTACTGTCCTGCAGAGCAAGGAGTTGAGAGGGAAAAGGGTCAGAAAAACCCTGCAATAAGATTCTGCAATCCCGTTTGTTTCAGTTTCTCTAGAATACTGACCGCTCTTCCATTCGGGGTGGCACATCTTGAGGTCGCGGCAGGTTCTGGCGGGGTTCTTGCGGGTGCCGTCGGGGCTGCGGAGCTGCTCGATCTGCTGGCTCAGGCTCTTCAGGGTGCCGTCCACCTCGAGGTCGCGATCGCGGACAACGTTAGCGTCATCAGCACGGAACATACGGAAGGGATCGGGGGCCTTCTCCTGGGGCTGGGAGATGAAGCCGAGGTCGAATCCGCCGCCGGGGGCACCAGGTGCTCCAGCAGGTCCGGGAGGACCAGGAGGACCCTAAAGAGGAAGGAGGTGGTTATTTCAAGGCCGCTAGAAGCTTTGTTTCACATGCTTGGGTAAAATGGTTAGAGTGATGGACTTACAGAAGGTCCCATCTCTCCAGAGCGACCACGGACTCCAGGAGGTCCGGTGGGTCCGGGCAGACCACTCATACCATCCTTACCAGAAGATCCAGCGGATCCAGATGGGCCCTGCAGACAGAATAAAGAGAAACCTTAAGTGTCAAAGTCCCTGAAAACACTTAAACTGCTCGTGTGTCTGGTTTACTCACTCTAGGTCCAGCGGGTCCAGAAGTACCAGCGGGTCCAGCCTCTCCATTGGATCCCTATGCATTAAGAACAGAAACATGAGTAAGAAAAACAAAGTCCATGTGTGGATTGTGCTGATGATGAAGATATAGAGTTGAGGGGACATACAGAGGGTCCGATGGGTCCCTGCATGCCGGTGAATCCACGGTGTCCCTTCAGGCCTCTCTCTCCAGCCTCTCCGGACTCTCCCTTGTCTCCACGGAGTCCAGCGGGTCCCTGTGAGGGGGAAGCAGGGCATGATGAATTCTGCCTTCTCTTGTCTGCTGTCAGTTCATGTGTTATCGTTGTGAGGGTTGTTACTTACAGCGGGGCCACGAGGTCCAGCAGAGCCAGCAGCACCAGCAGGGCCAGCAGATCCCTGAAGCACACAGAGACACGTTTAATGTAGAGCTCAGCGGGCTGCGCTCAAACACAATGTATGCTCTGAACTACGGTCACTCACAGCCTCTCCACGCTCTCCATTCTTTCCAGCGGGTCCAACGGGTCCGGGGGCACCAGATGGTCCAGGGGCCCCGGGGGCTCCGGATGGTCCTCCCTCTCCACGCTCTCCCTAAAAGCCAAAGGAAATGTGTGTCATCAGCAGCAGATCATGAGTTCTATAAGTACACCGTTATTAGTTAGGGTTAAATGAATGTAGCAAATTAAAAAGGAAAATATTTGCCTCCCCGATGTACAATTATGCTAACCCTAAGTATGTAGCATAAAGTGGTAGTACTCAAGGAATGTACTTAAATACAGTACTTGAGCAAATGTACTTTCCACCGCCCTGCTTAGCTTAGCATCGTGGTAGCATACTTTGCTAAAGGACTCAAAGTGACTGGAAACACAGTAAGATCCAGCTTCTGCATGACAGCCTTCCTAGGGTCTGGTGCTCTGCTCTAAACCCATGAGGATGAACTGGTACTGTGTCCGAATGTGTATTGCTCTGGCCACCCTCTGGATCCAAACCCAATCCCCATATTGAAGATGCTCTAACGTGTCACTGTACTGTCTGGAATCAGGTCCATCTAAGATCGGTCAGTCCACTCTTCGGGGCTCGAGGCCTTCTGAACTCACCTTGGGTCCAGCGGGTCCGTCACGGCCAGCAGACCCCTCATTACCGGGGCTTCCCTAAAACACAAAGCATGTCAGCGTGTAAGGAAACCGTTCAACATTCAGACTGAAACGCGGCGTGCGGGTACAGGTGCTTCTTCTTACCTCACGTCCGGTCTCACCAGAGCCTCCAGCCAGACCAGCAGGGCCTGAGGGTCCTGAGGGTCCACGCTCTCCACCGGGTCCTGAAGGTCCGGGCTTTCCAAGGTCTCCCTGTAGAGGACAGCCACAGTCAGTCAAGTTCAACCCATCTCAGTTCCTGATATATCACCTGGGCTCTGTGTATTCAGTATTCAGGTATTTGAACTATACCTTAATACTTGAGTGAATGTACTTTAATCCATTCGACTACTGCATGCGTTAAAGCAGCAAGACAGGAAGTGACTAATAAAGTTAATGTATCCTCCCTTAAAATCACACGTGTACAGTTTGTAAATCATAGTCAGTGGTTCCTTTCTATAGTTGCATCCGTTCGAAGTGGATTTGGAGTCTTATTTGATTCGTCATATTTCTGATCTGAGATGTTTTAGCGCTGGTTCAGATGCACGGTGCCGGCTGTGCTTCTGTGGAGTGATTTAGGAACTCACAGAGGGTCCGTTCATGCCAGGGAAGCCTCTCTCTCCTCTCTGTCCGGGCAGACCAACAATACCACGAGATCCAGCGATACCTTGAGGTCCAGAAGTACCATGATTTCCCTGCAGGGGGCGACAGAGAGCGAGGCAGTGGTTAGACATCAGGCAACAGAAAGAAAACATCCAGGAGTTGATGCAAAGTAGATTGAATCGATTTGCATTTTGAACACAAGCTGCCAGAGAACTTGTGATATAAGAAATACTGTCTGGATTGAAGTGGGAAGGTGTACAGTCGTTACCCTGTCCACCTGTAGTGAGTACAACATGTTTAACATCCAGACCTGTAACGGCCTCTCCTACTCTCCGACACACACCACACCAGTTCACATCCTTCACACACTCATCTATACACACTTCCTTCCTAACATGCAGAATGATGAGCAGTATCTTCTGATATACGGAGTGACTCAAAGAGACGTCCTGAATCCCCTCTTTCGCGACCTCTGACTGTTCAGGGTGTCGATCACGTCATTCTTTACCTTTCCCTCGACAGCGCCTCCCCCTAACGAGGCTTAACGCCAGCACGAGCTCAGAGATGGATGAACGTCCCCTAACGAGGCTTAACGCCAGCACGAGCTCAGGGATGGATGAATAGAACTTACAGAGGGTCCATCACCACCGGGACCACCCTTCTCTCCGGCAGCTCCTGGGGGTCCAGCAGCTCCCAGCTCACCAGCGCGACCTGCAATTCCGGTCTCTCCGCGGTTTCCTTTGGGTCCTTCCTTGCCGCCGGCTCCGGGGGCTCCAGCAGGGCCAGAGTTTCCCTGTGAGAGAGGGGGGGGCAGTTAGCATCGCTACAGTACGCCAGGAGAGGGAGAATAATATATAGTGCAATGGAGGGGAAGACTTACAGAGGGGCCGGGGGCTCCGACTCTACCTGCAGCACCGGGGAATCCAGTAGCACCCTGCGGGCACACAGAGGGCCGTTAGCTGGATCTCATCGGCGCATTTTAATCAAAAAGCTGCTGTGCACTTAAGTGTGATGCAAACAGCTAAAGGGTTATTTTGCAATAGCGATATAAGTTGTAAAAGTAGAGAGAAAGGTCATTTTTGAGAAGTCGTTCTGAAACGTGTATATTGTTTACATCCAAAACAGTCCATGCATTTGCAAACGGCTGCCTGAACATGTAAGCGCCATGATGTCAGACTTACAGGGGGTCCAGCGGTTCCGCGGGCTCCCTTGGGGCCAGAGTTTCCATTGGGACCCTGAAAGGACACAACGTCTTGTCAGTAAACATGTCAGGACTTCGCCTCAACTCCTTATGTTCACTGGGTCCCGGGATGAGTGTACTAACCTGAGGTCCGGCGCCACCAGTGGGTCCAGAAACACCGGGGGGACCAGCGTCTCCCTTACCACCGTTATCTCCAGACTCTCCCTTGCCACCGGGCTGACCGTCAGCACCCTGCGGACGGAGGACAATCAGACACGATGGAACTTCAAACTAAAGCACAGCAGTCGGTGTGAAGATATTCTTGGAGAGATGACTTACAGGAGGTCCAGCGAATCCAGCGGGTCCGGGGGGTCCAGACTCTCCACGCTCACCCTGAAGAGGAGGAAGAAGAAGAGTCAGTCACTGATTCAAGCAGCCAGACTGTTAGAGACTCTCCCTGTGTTCCCAACACAGATGAAGCTGTATCTTCTAAGAGAGTGGTGCCAAGTGGACTTGTTACTTACAGGGCCTCCACGAGATCCAGCAGGTCCGCCGGGTCCGGGTGCTCCAGCGTCTCCCTTATCTCCGGAGGATCCACCGGGTCCAGGAAGTCCAATAGGTCCAGTCAAGCCACGGGGGCCATCCTTTCCACCTGCACCATCAGCACCCTTGCCTCCTTGGTCTCCCTGGGGTGAGGGTGGAAAAGGGGGGTGTGAGGTTCATGCATGGGATACTGGACTGCTGCTACGGACGGTTATACGTCCCATCACATGCACGACTGGGAAGACCAAGACTACTGGGAATATGGCTGTGGAGACTCACTCTGCCTCCTTTCAGTCCTGGAAGGCCAGCGGCACCACGCTCACCGGGCATACCCTGGAGTCCTGGAGGACCCTGAGCTCCGGAGTTACCTGGGGATCCAGCATCTCCCTGTGGAAGAGGAGGAAGGGAAAAGGGTTACCCGAGAACTCAATCAGAACTTCATCAAGAGGGTTCTGTCATTCCTATCGTTGTTTACCTTAGCGCCATCGTTTCCACCAGATCCGGGGGATCCACGGGCTCCAGCGGGTCCGTTCACACCAGGAGACCCACGCTCTCCGGGGAAACCTCTGTCACCCTGAGGGGGGGGGGGGGGGGGTCATTGGGTTACTTGAAGTTCCAAGGGTGGTCAAAGAAATCATTTGGATCGATCTGGATTGCACGACTATGAGGAGGAGGGTACTCCCGTATGCAGTTAAGATAAGATCACTTAGGATAAGACGGACTAATTAGGATGATATACAGTCAAGTAACTTTAAAATAAGAAATGAATATATATACACACTTGAGTCCCACATCCATATGAAGTATGTGTACATGTATGTGTGCCGGCACCTAGCTTTAGACTATTAGCATTAGCCCGTATCAGACTCATCTCCAAAGGTCCTCGACTAACTGACTGGTGACTTACTCTGTTTCCAGCGGGTCCAGATGCTCCGACCTCACCGGTCAGACCCTAAGCAGAAAGAGAGGCAATTCATTTAGTGGACAGCATCAATATGATCAGGTATCGGAATCAGTCATGTTTGGGTCAGTACCTGCTCTCCGGGCTTTCCACTCTCACCGATGGAACCCTGGGGTCCGGGAAGACCCTGGAATCCAGCAGCTCCACCAGCTCCCTGCTCTCCTCTCTCTCCAGATGGTCCCTGAACATAAGCAACAAGGGAAGGGCTGTGAGTGCCAACGGGAAGTGACCAGAAGTCGGGCTGTGTCTTCGGGCTTGGTTTGTATGTTTGCAGCCGGATTACGGAAAAACTCCATCTTGGATTATCGTGAAACTTGGTGGAAATGTGTTGCATGCGCTACGGAAGAGCCAGTCGCATGTTGGAATGGATCGGAAGACGAATAGGGAATGTGTGCTCCATGATATGTGCTGTCAGAAGTCGGAGCTGTAGGAAACAGCACAATACTGGTGTGGCTTCCATTTTGCTTCCATGTTCAGACCCAAAGCGAACGAACCCCCCAACGTCAGAGTAAGAACTGTCCAACTCGGCGAATGGGACCGCTCCAGTCTCGATAGAGGTGCGTGCTCTGGATGTGTTGGTGTATTTCGTGGTGAGTGTTTTACTTACGGCAGGTCCAGATGGTCCTGGAGCACCGAGGTCTCCGTCCTTTCCGGGGGCACCCTGGGTAAAGAGACGGTGGTCTTTCAGACGCAGCCTTACAGGAAACAGTAAAATGGACTCAAAGTGTGCAGTTTAGACAACTTACAAGAGCGCCAGTAGGTCCCATCACTCCTCGCTCGCCAGACTTGCCACCCTCACCCTGAAGCACATAGAAGCAGAACACGTTACGGGGTGCGTAGACCACTTCTCAGTCGCTCAGTTCAGTACAATATTCAGGAATATATGGTCTACGTGAAGACACTCACAGCGACTCCCTTGGGTCCGGGGAATCCCATGACTCCGGGCTGACCTCTAGCTCCAACGGGGCCGGGGGGGCCGGGGCGACCATCTTGTCCAGTGGTTCCCTGGTATCAAATAGATGCATTTAATTTAAGCACAAACAATCTCTGTGTTCTGATGAGGTTGTGTTGCTATAGTGAATCTGGACTTACAGCAGGTCCAGTCTTTCCGTCGGGTCCGGGGCTGCCGGGGCTACCAGTCAAACCCTACAGGAAGAGGTCAGGGGTCAACACATGGCATGGGCAAGGACTGTATTGATGTTTCTGACGATAGACTGTAAAGGAAACTCACCTTAGCTCCAGGAAGACCGGACTCACCAGTACGACCAGACTCGCCAGAGGAACCCTTGGCTCCAATGGCTCCAGGGCCGCCGCGCTCACCATTGGCGCCCTACGTTGGGAGGGAGGGAGGGAGGGAGGGAGGGATAGCTCGATCAGAAACAGATCAACAGTTTGTCAATTAAATACGAGAATGGAGAACATTTGTGTTTACTCACTTTGGCACCAGCAGGTCCATCAGATCCGGGGAAACCACGACCGCCAGGGGCGCCCTGCGGAGAGGGAAAGCTCGGTTAGCAGCTGCACAATAATCTAAATAGCATAAGCATTACAGAAACACTGAAGGCATATTGCACTGTCGGTGTAGCTGTGTTTATATTCTACATATCATGAAGGTACGCTTTGTTCCTGCATTAGCATTGGTGTACAACTCTTTATCACGTCTTTCTTCTCTTTAGAGTCATGTCCCACCAGCAGAGGGCGCTGCTACGACTTCCCCTCTTGGTGTTACACTTCATAATTAGTCATATTAAAGTAAACAGTATGATATAGTGAACATTAGATAAGATAAGATGCATACTCTCTCTCCTGGGCCTCCACGGGCTCCTGCAATACCGGGCTCTCCTCTGGATCCTCTCTTGCCTTCCTCTCCTCCTGGGCCTGTGGCTCCATGGACTCCAACGACACCCTGCACAACACACACAGCGTTAGAGGTGCATATTCATACATGTGTGTGCATCAATATGCTGACTGTGGTGAGCTTCAACTCACAGCCTCTCCCTTGGCTCCAGCCTCTCCCTTGGATCCTGGGGCTCCAGCCTCACCCTGAGGGGCACGAGCAGAAACACAAACATTACAAATCGAATTCAACTGAAGTAATGTAGCTCCAATATGCATGTGATGTATCCACTCACAGAGTTTCCCTTGGCTCCGGGGGCACCACCAGCACCCTGGGCTCCGGGGGGTCCACGGGGTCCGGGGAAACCAGGTGCTCCTGCAACTCCAGCAGCACCCTGCAGGGGGCAGCACACACAACTGGTTAATTTCATGCTGGACTGCAAGGAACCAGACCTTTAGGAAGTAAATGTTCAGACAGGGACACTCACAAGGTTTCCCTTAGCTCCGGCGGCTCCATCGGTACCGGGGCTTCCCTGAGAGGCAAAGGAAGGGGAAGGGGTTTTATTTAGACCGGAAGACGATGAAGAAATGATGAAGACATTGTTTTAAAGCAGGTTTTTCTTTGTACTCACAGAAGGTCCAGCGGGGCCAGCAGGTCCGGGGTTACCGCCCTCGCCGCGGGCTCCAGCGGGTCCCTCGGATCCACGAGTTCCCTGAGCTCCAGCATCTCCCTGAGGGTGGACAAACAACCGTCAGATCATCAGAACCAACGCCAGAGGGCTGATGCATCATGGGTAAAGACCCTCAGAGGGATGCACATGCAGGTGAGACACAAAGACCTGCTGGGGCTGACTTTAAAATGATGGGCTGAGCGTGTTTCAAAGAGCGTAAGCTTCACTGTGGACAATCAACTCAAACTAAAGCTTCCCACTCTTTATCCTCATCTTCATCAAACCTCTGCGGATGCTATGCAAGAAAAGTAACCCAGAGAACACGGGTGCATTTCTTAATTAGGAATATTCAACATTAAGAATTGTATTGTATAATCTTGGCCATCAACGGTGCAACAAACAACTATCTTTAATATCCATAATGTTTGATATTCTGTCACTTTTCACGCAAGCTTGTTTAAACGCTATCCGACCCCTGTTTAACATCAGACTAAGGTGTGTTTAATAAAGGCTTGAAAGCACCGCAGGCAGATCAGTCGATGTCTGAGGACCGCTTCTCCCTCTCTTGAGAAGAGAAGGAGAGACGGCGTGGGGTTACTTGGGGTTGACAGGCCATGGGAGATTGAGGAAGATGTTGAATACGAGACAAGAGGAATGGAGGGTGTTGTTGTTGTTGTTGTTGTTGTACCTTAGATCCAGGGCCACCGGGGAATCCAGGAGGTCCGGATGGGCCAGTGGGTCCCTGGGAGGAAACAAAACACACACAGGTTCAGGTCACTGCAGCCGGTGCATCTGGATGTGTGGGAATCCCCCTGGGGTTTCAAACCAGGGTCAGGGGAAGCGGTGCTTTCCGGAGAACCGCTCAGAACCTTTCAAGAGTAAGAAAAGCAAGTATACTTACGTTGGGTCCGGCAGAACCAGCAGCACCGTCGTTACCACGAGCTCCCTGCAGCACACAGACACAGGTGATTGGATGATGCGTTCAATGACCAACTCATGATGATTGCAGTATTGTGTGTGTGTGTGTGTGTGTGTGGGGGTGTGTGTGTGTGTGTGTGTGTGTGTGTGTGTGTGTGCACTCACAGCAGCTCCAGAAGCACCGTTGCGACCTCTCTCACCGGGCAGTCCACGGGGTCCCTGAGGCAGAGAAGAAGAGTCCGTTAGTTTTAAAATGGCGTCAATCTGAAAGGAGGGGAGATCCAAGATAGCATCCATGTGTCGGACAGGGGGCGTTCGTTTTACTCACCATAGCTCCGGGGGGTACCGTTCTCACCAGCAGATCCAGCCTCTCCCTAAAGACAGAACAGGTGAGGTGAGGAAGGAGTGTGGCTCAGAAGCTCTGCAGAACCACTGGGTGAGTGTATGGGTGTGTGTGCAGCCGGACACGTCTGAAGAACAGAAGCCACTGGTTGCATTGGGAGATATCGATGCTAGCTTGAGCTCGTAAGGTTTCCTCAGCCTCTGTAGCCCCCTATGGTATAGCTAGTGCCCAACATGTTGAGTGGAAATGTATGTGTATATTCTTATATTACTGCTTGTGCTGGCTTCATTGAATCCCATGTGTTCTGGCCCAAGGCTGCCTCTACATACTGAGCAGGTGTGTGAGTACATAGCTGGTGTGTCGGTAGGCTTTACAGATACCCAGATGCATGTGGGTTTAAGAGGACCGTCCTGTCATGTTTCAGAGCGAGGCAGTACCTTGGGTCCAGCGGGTCCGCCGTCTCCCTTGGCTCCATCCAGACCGCTGAATCCCTGCAGAGAGAGAGAGGTTTAAGGTTAGCGCTCGGCTAGCGGAGATGCTATGTCGTGTCTTGTTGAACCGGAGCTTGGACTCACTCTGTGTCCCTTGATGCCGGGCAGACCTGGAGTTCCTGGGAATCCACGAGCGCCCTGAGGGAGGAGACGAGAGAGGAGACACGTTCAGTATCACAGCTTTCTTCAACGTTGCATCGATTAGAATATAAGATCGGCTCGTTGGCTTCGGACTCACCTGTGGGCCGGATGGTCCACGCTCACCGTTGCGACCGGGCTTGCCAGACTCGCCCTAAGAGATGGAGAAAGTTAGTCTTCGGTGCTGACTGAAGCTACAAAACTAAGATACAAGTATTGGCTTCAATGTAACCTGCAGAGTACATCAGTATTACTCTGAGATCAATGAATATGAGCAGAAGGACTTACATCCTCTCCGTTCTTGCCAGAGGGTCCGGCGGGGCCTCGGGGGCCCATGGCACCCTGCAGAGACAGAAACACTGAGAATGAGGACAGACTCTCAAGGTGAATTGTGGGTAAATATCAATGTCCATTATGCTAATACTTACAGAAGATCCAGCCTCTCCAGACTCACCAGGGGGGCCGGTGAATCCCTGAGGTCCCTGTAGGGGGGGGGGGCATACACACCATGAATACAACACCAATGCTGGACATGTGGAGTATCATCAGGTGAACATTTCATTCTGTAGTCTTCTTTCAGATTGGGGAAGAGTTCCTCTGATGTAATCCAATCTAAATCCGACCTGGTTCAATTCCAATTTACTTTAAATTAGTGTTGACTTTCTTAATTTAATTTGTTGATGATTGTTTCA
Organism: Pseudochaenichthys georgianus; assembly: GCF_902827115.2. Lineage (NCBI taxonomy): Eukaryota > Metazoa > Chordata > Actinopteri > Perciformes > Channichthyidae > Pseudochaenichthys > Pseudochaenichthys georgianus. The sequence goes on from NW_027263438.1 coordinate 14,795, forward strand.
GATCCGTTTGTTCGGTTTCGCTTACGGTTCATTCGTCCCAGAAAGGCGTTTAATGCTCACTTTGTCGGGAAAACTAAGTGAATAGAAAAATGAATAAATGGATTTCTGGCTCCAACTACACCCCAGAAGTCTGCTTCAAAGTCCACATTCGATCAAGACATGTATCTCAAGCTCAAAGCTAACCGACTGGCTGCACAGTTTGAAGGATCCTTCCTGGATCTGACAAGTCGTATTTTAGAGAGGAGCAAGGAGAGCAGTGAAGGGAAGGTGGACATTGTGGCCCAGGCTGAAACCATAACACCTCTGTATGGTTTAGCTTTCAGCTCGGTGCGTTTCAGACTGAGTCCCCGTGTCTTTCCAGTTCACGTGGATGCACTTCGGTCTGAACACACAAGACACTTTCTGCAGCATTCTCAACCTCCTTTAGACAGATTAGGAAATGAACCTAAGCCATACTGGAACAGTGAGGGCACCAAAGAGAGGAATGGGTACTTACGCTAGATCCAGGAGCTCCGGAGGGTCCACGGGATCCCATGGGTCCCTGTCGACCAGACAGAGGCACATCAGACACGGCATGACTCTGATTCACAGTTACATATGTGTGTGAGAGTGTGTGTGAGAATGTGTGTGAGAGTGTGTGTGGGTGTGTCTTACCATGGGTCCGGGCACAGACATGCCAGGTGATTTATCGTCATAGCCTCCAGACATCTGAGGAGAGAAGTTCTGGAACAAAAGGGAAAGGAGGTTTAAATATTGCAGTCCAGCTCTCAGGGGACACACACGATGATACTTAGGTGATAATGGCTTGAAGACATTGCATGTTCATGACCTTTATAGGATACAGGATGCACTCGGGGTATAATATTTCTTTTTAAATTAACTTTGGGGCATCCCAGCCGCTTTCTGAACATGTGAACCAGCCGCCTGGTTCCACCTGTGCTCTGAGACATCCCATCACTTCAGTTCAGCCTCCCCGAACCCTTTGAGATGATCTCTCGCTCATGAATCCAAAACAGTTTCCCAGTCTGGGATGGATGAAGAATAAATCCATCTCTCGGCTGAAGAGCTTAATGTGAGACATTGCAGCTGATGGCGTTAGCGACTCTGTTAGCTTAGCGTGTTCAATGGAAGTCTGTTGTTTCTGTTGTGTGGTGGGTTAGGATGGAAGTCAGAAACAAAATGAATCCGAGCATGCTTAATAAAATGGTGAAATGGTAGTCTGTAGTGGTGAATAAGCCTTTGAGTCATTGGTTAGCTCTATTCAAGCATGCTACATGTGACTGGCATGGTATGTCATATTAGCATGTTAACCAGAAATAGGATAGAAATCAACAATACACTTATTTTAATGAAGCTTGCTGGATTAGACTGTGATACTATTAGCAGTATGTGTTAGCATGCTAGTTAATGTCTCTCTGTTAGCATGCTTAATAACACTGGGATAATACTGTTAGCTTAGCATAGTGAATTAGCATATGAGCTAATGATCAATTCTACATAATAAACCAACATTAGCCTGCACATGTTAGCTCAGTATGCTAAGCTACAGATCACAATCAGTGGGGATATTAGTTTAGTAAGTTTAATTATGATGGGGTCAATGGGAATGTTAGTTTAGTATAAAAGTTGCTGGCTAACCAGATCTTAGCATGCTAACTTAGATTGTGAAGCTTTGGGAATGTTAGCATAGATGTGGTAAGAGTTGCCCCTAATGAAGGTCTGCCCTCAGTCTGACCTCAGTCTGCCCTCAGTCTGACCTCAGTCTGCCCTCAGTCTGACCTCAGTCTGACCTCAGTCTGACCTCACCCCTCAGTCTGAAAGCCAAACTGACAGTTATCTGAAGCTAAAGATGGGTTTTTCGAGATCAATGAAACGCTTGAGTTGTATCTGTAGAAGTGGGATCCGGTTTCTCGGCACTTCCTGTCCTCTCTGAAGCGGTGTCGACAGCCTCTTACGGGTTGATACTGGTCCAAAGAAAGTCAAAACAAAGCCCTGAGGTGTGCATGCCCCCAATAAGGATTATGGGTAGTAGAGAGAAAGCTAACCAATACTTCTATGGCTTTGTTTTCTCCCTCTGTTTGTCTGACCACCACAGAAGAAGAAGTTCTTCAGACCCTCCCAGAAGCTTCTCCCATGAGTCCCATCCCCACGGAGGCTCTTCTGGACCCCAACGAGTCAGATACAGAACTGCAGATATAACATGTGCAACTTACTCCTCCGAGGCCGGGGGGTCCTGGGGGGCCGGGGGGGCCGGGGCGGCCGGGCTGGCCATCCATACCATCCATACCAGAGGAACCAGTGGAACCCTGCGGGGGGAGAAGAGGAAGGGGTCAGGACCCAATAATCACCTTCTGTCTGTCTGTCTGTCTCTGTCTCTCTGTCTCACTCTCTCTGTCTCTCTGTCTCTCTGTCTCTCTCTCTCTGTCTCTCTGTCTCTCTGTCTCTCTGCCTCTCTCTGTGTGTCTGTCTCTCTGTCTCACGTTCAAAATAAATAAATCAAATCTAAAAATCTAAACTGTTTGATTGGTTCAAACCGATCACATGACTGCTTTTAGTCTTCATTCATCACTGTGTGTAATCTTGTATATCTCAGGTGTGTCGACAGTGATGGAAGCAGCATTACACCTGGAGGAGGGGCCTGTGAGACTGACCAATCAGCAATGGACTAGTGGCCATGTGACCTCAGCAGACAGGAAGTAGGTAAGAACCACCATTTAGGAACCCTTCTATATTTGATCAACAACTGAAAATAAATGTTCATAATTAATTTGACAAAGTAAATAATATGAAAATATTCATAATAAATATGATATTCAGTTATTATTAGAAGATTATTAAATGTCTCAATAAAACCCCTTTGCGTCAGAATGTAAATAAATGGCCAAATACAAATCTGAATTGTTATAAATACATTTAAAAGTATGTTTTCATCGCAAACATTATTAAATAGATAGATTGGCTTCACCACAAGCCTGCCGTACTGCTTGGAGCACTATGATGTCCTGCCTCCTCCTCAGTGTGCACGTCTCAACCTGCGCTCTGCATGCCCCCCCCCCCTGCTCCCTGCTCTCAGTGACTCGCGTGCTCTAATGTACACACACGTCAGGATCTGTATGTGCCTTTAATGTTGTCTTCCAGCCTGTCTTTATGCACGCTTTGCAAAAGCCATTATACAAAGCGATGCTAGTGGGATCTGATGCTGCCTGGACTAGCTTCTGTTGACATGAGTACAGATCCTGTGTGGACACGTTGCTCTGCGCAGCGGCCTACCCCCATCCCACGCGCTCAGGAATCCCCGCAGACAGTGAACGCACCACCGCAGATTACAAAGGGAATGCGAAAGGAGTGTTGCACGTACCCTGTCTCCCTTGGCTCCACGCTCTCCTCTGGGTCCCTGTGAGAGAACACAAGTATACATAATGAGAACAGTTAGACGTACACGTCTATTAAATAACTGATATAGATCAATTAACAATATCTTTACATTCAATTAAATAAATATCATGTTCAATTGATGATCATATGTTCTAACTCTCAAAGATCAATATTACTATCAAGGAGCAGATACGGTCAATCATCGTCATTATGGATCATATAATGAATCAAAGGCATGTTTACCTCGACCTGTGGCTCCTGGAAGCCTGCAGAGAGACGGAGGACAACGGGTTAGAAATGAAGAGAGACATCTTACAAAACAATAGATGAAAACATGAGTCCTGAAGTACGTCCTGCATGGATCAGACAGGTGTGGCGTGAAAGCTCGTTACAGCCGGATGTGAACGGGTTAAAAAAGACGGACATGTTTTGGATTTTCTTTTTTGTGAATAAGAAATGTAAAATGAATAAGAAGTGGATGCAGGGGACATCACACACACCATGGGCATCGCACACACATCAGCGACAGCAACATGTGTGTGTTTACATCTCGTTGGAAGTGCACCGTCAGGGGTGCTATTTTAATTTAGCTGCACCTGTTGACAGAGCAGTTCTATGATGTTCTACCAGCACAGGGGTAGAAGAGGTGCAGTTGGGTGTAATGCATGTATGTGGGTGCAGTCTACGTGGGTGCAGTGATGCATGTACGAGGGTGCAGTACCGTCGTCGAGGCAGATGGGGCAGCACTCGTCGTGGGGGATGGTGGGGTTGGGGCAGTCGGTCGTGTCCTCGCAGATAACTTCGTCGCACATCACCGTGCCGCTGTCGCACACGCAGATCTGACAGGGTTCAGGCTTCCACACATCCCGGTCCGCAAACACCTGGCCGTCCAAGGTGCAGCTGCCACCTGTACCTGTGGGGGGGGGGGGGGGGGGGCAGGGTAGAGGGACAGGTGAGATTCATGCATGTGTGGACAGAAATGCAAAGCTAGCGTCGAGGCGGAAGTGAGTCTTAAAAGGAGGCAGAGATTGAAAGTTGCATCCAAGCAAAAGACTATAAGAATCTAGAAAGTGTATTTAACTCAAATCTGAATGTATTTATAGAATATCTATTTGAACGGATGCAACGTCCCGGTGCGCGGCTCTCCAGATCCCACATACTGTCAACCAACAACACGCCACCTAACGTGTAGAATGAAATGTGAGGTTTGTATATATGTGGCATCAGGGTTCAATCTGCATCGACCAATCAGAGCTGCTTCAATCTGCATCGACCAATCAGAGCTGCTTCAATCTGCATCGACCAATCAGAGCTGCTTCCATCCCATCCCCACAGTCAACATGTGGAAGAGTCCCGTTACTTAATACTCAACCCCATCTTGCTCTGAATAACAGCTATGAAACATGTGATGCAATATATTGAGCCGGGCGAGACGAAGAGAGGAGAAAGGCGGCGGCAGGGTCGTGACCGCACGAAGCAGATCTGATGACAGAAAGAGGACCGGTGACGGGGAGGTCACGTCAGCACGGAGCAAACGTGACTTCATTTCCCCCCCAGCCCTCCGCTCTGACTCAGAGTCACCGAGCCGGGCCTCCTCTCTGGGGCTAGAAAGCTCCCAGCATGCATCAGGGCTGAGCTCAGAGCGGCGGCTTGGCACCAGCTGCTGGAAACACTGCATGTGTTTGCAATTAGAGGAAACAAAAAAAAGAGTGGAAAGAGAAGAAGAGGAGGAGGAAGAGGAGAGGAGGAGGAGGGGTGGGGGACGTGGCGGCCAGATGTTTCTGCAGGACCTGTAGCTGCCTCTGGGTGGCGCTCTGACACCACATCTGCTTCTCAACAGCTGAGATCTTTCCAGACAACATCTGGAAAAAGTGACTCTGAGCTCTGCACCCTGTCTTTGTCCCGGAGAAGCTGCACTGGCTCTGACTCTACGCCGTGGCACAAAGGGCGCTCAGGTGGTGGAGGTCAAATGCAGACGAGGCTACCCCTCCCTCTCTGACTCCTCCCCCTCTCACCTGGCCAACTCATCACTTGGCTCCAGGCGGTGAATCCACATCAATCAGCCCTGAGGACATGTCCCCCGATGTCCCCCAGTCCTGGAGCTGGGCTGCTCCCTAACCCTAACCCTATATTCTCTAACCCTAACCCGTCCAAACCATACCACCTTTCCTTTCTCTCCCTCCTGTGGGAGTCTTGTTGTGGGGGGGGCATCATCGTTAAGGGGGGTTGAATTAACACAATGCCACGTTCAAGAAGTCAAAGTAGAGCTGCTGTTCTCTGGGGCTCGATCTGGAGAGGACAGAAAAGCTTCGCCTGGAGGAAACGACTGCAAAACCTGCAGGAACTCGCCCTGCATGGCATCGGGGGGGGGGGGGGGGGGAGGCTGAGACAGACACAGGGAGAGAGAGGGGCCCTCTCAATATGCCCGATGCATTACGTACACCCTGTTCTGTTCAAGTCCTGCAGAGACTCTCCATCCATATATCTTTCTTTCTCTCCATCCATCTCTCTTTCTCTCTATCCATCCATCTATATATTAATCCATCTATTTATATTTATATCTCTCTATCTATCTATCTTTCTATCTATCCATCTATCTCTCCATCCATCTATCCATCCATCTATCCATCCATCCATCTATCCATCTTTCTTTCTATCTATCTCTCTATCTCTCCATCTATCTATCTATCTATTTAACTATCTAGGAGTAGATCCCATCAAAGTTTCTTATCTCCTCTCCAAACCCTCTCCTCTGTCTCTGATCTCGGCAGCCGTCCACCCACGAAGAGAAAATCCACAAACATCCAAAAACAAAAGAAAAAGTTGAAGACGCAGGAAAAGGCGAAGCTGTCTCCGTTAGAGTGCTGACTTACGGTCGTCCTCGCCCTGTGCGTGCACCAGGAGCACCGCGGCGCTCAGAAGCAGCGCCAGCCGCATATCCACAAAGCTGAACATGTCTAGATGTCACCAGACATGTAGACTCTTCGAGGAAAGGAAAAAAGTTGGGGATGTTTTCTTGTCCTGCTACACTCCACTCATACACTGGTGTCTGGGCCGGTCCGTCGTCTGCTCACTGTCCCTCGACCCCGACAGAAAACTCCCTACTGCCTGCACTCACTTTCCACCAGGGCTTTTATATGGGAGGCTTCAGGGGGAGGTGCCGGGAACTGCACCCTCATCACCCAACAGGGAAGAGCGGACCCCTCCTTCAAAGCAGAAAAAAGAGAATGGCCCTCCTTCCATAACTCCAGAGCCGACCGGAGGGGGGCTGAGCGCAGAAACCTGACCCGAGAGCAGCGAGGATCTGCTCCTGCTTCAGTGCTGACTTGGTTCTGCTGCTGCTCTGCTTCCTGATCGCCTCTGGCTCAGATGACTCGGAGACTTCTTTAGTTTGCAAATAAAGTTTTAGTCCAGTTTGGGGGTTTTTAGTTTTGTTTGAAATGAGTGTTTACGTCCAAGTGCTTCACATGAGTGCTCTTCCAGCAGACACCTGTCTAACCCTGACTTCTGGGTCTGGGTCTGGGTCTGGGTCTGGGTCTGGGTCTGGTTCTGGGTCTGGGTCTGGGTCTGGTCTCCTTCCTGATTCGCTTGACCGGCTGAGTGTTGGGAAGTGACTCCAGTTCGGTAGTTTGTTTCCATCCGTGTGTAGGTGAAAGGTATTCCACTCATCTGTTCCTCTAGTTCTGGTTCTGGTCCACTTTCTGATTTATTTTCAGTTGGACTCTCGTAGACTTCTTCAGGGAGAACGGAAAGCGTTTCAGAACAGGACGGTTCAGTCCATTTCTTTTTAAATGCACTTCATGCCGGTATCACAGTACTTCAGCTCATCCTGCAGAAATGGGTCAAATCCTGACTTTCACGCCTGGTTCTGGTTCTGGTTCAGGATGTGTACTTCTTGGAGGAGAATGGCTCCAGTTTAAGGCCACAGCAGCTCAGTCTGGTGTGTGGCAGTTGGTGTTAAGTCAGTCTTCAGGATGTACATGTATGTTTCTTATTGTGTCTGCCGGCTCAGAGGGGTTGGTTTCGTCTTGGGGTAACTTAGCTGCTGTTTCTGGAACTAATTCACTTGTGGTCATAAGATAAGATAAACCTTTATTAACCCCTGTGGGGAAAGGGGAAGCACGGGATAGGACCGGTTCACAGGATAAAGAGAATACAAATGTAAGTAACAGAACAAACAACAACAGAACAAACAACAACAACTAAAAAAAATAAAAACTAGAGAGGCAACCAGATGTTTGTGCACTTTCAGTTTGGGATATGTTACGTGTCCTTTACGACTTTACATTGACGGCATATTGAGAAAAGTGTTAACATCAAATGGCTGCATGCAGACGGAGGCCTCGACTTGGCAGCACGGGTCTGTTGATACGTGAACTGCACACTTTACTTTTTGAGAATGCTGAAAACGGTTATCTCATTTCATGTTTGTTGAGTTCTCCTGTATCAGCTTTCACAGCCGCGTCCTGAGGGGGGGCTGCAGCCCTCATAACAGCTCAAACTAATGACCAGCAGAACCCTTAAATCACTGTCCGACATCACCCACAATGCAACACGGGTGAGAGATCTGGTGTAGCATCGAACATCTCATCTCAAATAAATAAAACCTTTTTTTTTTTAATTGGGCAGGTTTCATTTGACATCTCATTGTAGTCTTAAAGACTTAAGACTATCCTGGAGATCAGAAGCTGAGTGTTTGGCCTTAAGACAACCAGAAGCTAATATTAGAAGAATTGTACGGAGGCTAAATTAAAGAAACATGTGATTTGAAAAGAAAATGCTCAAGATGATAGATAGGTAGGTAGATATGGCGTTCCACAAGGATATGTACTTGGACAACTTGAGTTTAATCTTTAATGCTTACTCTATTCTTCCACACACAAATTACCCACAGATAGATGGATGAAAGGGTGAAGCAGCGGATTGTAAAAAAGGCTTCACTAATTCGTACACATGAACCAGATGTTTGCTCTTTTTTAAACGAGCTGTTGAGCCCGCCTCTGTTTTGAAATACCTGCACAATTGCGGGTTTCGCAGACATTATGATTGTTATTGGCTCTAAATAATAAAAGCCCTTTTTAAAGCGGCTGCATTTTCCCCCAAATAAAGGTTCATACGGGCGATTCTACCGCCCCCCCCCCCTCGCTGCAGAAGCTGTGCAGCGCCGGCCCGGCTGCAGGTGAGCTGTAATTAAACAGAAAGCAGACATTATGGAGAGGAGCTGCAGCGCTAACATCTGATCCTGAAGCAGCGCAGCAGACACGTTGCACAGTCTGCGGACTGCCAAGCAAGCCTCTAATTCACTGCTCCTCCTCCCTCCCTCCCTCCCTCTCTTTCTCTCTCTCACTCACACACACACACACACACACACACACACGCGCGCGCGCACACCTTCCCATTATCCATGTGTCTGCCTGTTCCTTTTTTTTACAGGGAACAGGATGGAATGCAAATCTGTCTTTCAGGAAGAAAGCGAGGCAGAGTGGAAGAAGAAAGGGAGGAAAGCGCCACCTCATCATTCCCCGGGTCGACCTCCAGAGGCGTCACACACACACACGCACGCACACACACACACACACACACATGGATACACACATTTAGATTTTCTTGTTCAATATTCTTTTATAAGACAATGCAAAGACGTACACTTACGGACCCAAAGCTACAGAACAAAAATAGACACCAATAGTTTTTTGTTCCCGTGGATTTCAACACTTTTCCTCTTTCATGCATTTTGCTGTTTACGACCACTCCCTAACGAAGGCATCCAGATTCCCTCTCAGCACACGGCCCCTCTCTCCAGCGGACAGCAGTCACTTCCTCACAGCGACATCATGTAATCAGATTACTGTTCAATGTCTCAGAATGGTGGATGTCGAGCAGGATTACGGTGTTAGGAGAAACTAAGAAGAGCATATTGACGTTATCTCTTCTCTGTAACCGTGTCTGTTCTGTCGGCTCTTACTTTAGTCTGAACCAAACGCCTGCTTTGTGAATGTTATTTCATTTCCTGATTTGTTCCAAACAATTCAGACTATTTTCCCCCAAAAAATGTACTTTCCTAACTCCTTCATAATTCTCGAATTATTTCAAAAATCTAAATTTCTTAAAACATGTCTTAGAAAAGTGAACTCTGTTTTTAATGCAGCAGGTGAATCTCTATGTTCACAGAATAGTGTGTGTGAGCTTAACTGTGTGTATAAACCATTCTGCTGATTGAAACTGTCGTGTGTGCCCATGTGTTTCCTTGTTGCTGAACTGTCTGAATATCTCACTTTAAATGGTGATTATAAATCATAAATATGTTTCTTTTCTTCAAAACAAGCTTTCTAAGAATATGATAAAGTATGTTTCACTGAAATGCTTTTTTGGGCCACAAAATGCATTAAATAGATTTTGCACGCAACAAAAACATTCCTTGTTTTGTTCTGGACAACACATGTTGATGATTGATCCTTAGCTTAGATCAGTGATTCTCCAATGGGGGTGCGCGGACCCCTAGGGGTACGTTGGGGTACTGCAGGGGGTACGTGAGATTTAAACAAAAGGTTAATAAAAACCCATGCATGATTACAAAAATAAAGTTAGTACAATAAGTTAAATAGAAACACAATTTTGTATACAATATTCCTAGAATCCACCAAGGGGACATGTGTGCATTGTATTTTATATCATTTTGTTCATTAGTTTGTTAAACAGATATTACTTCAGTTGAACAACTGAAAATATCCTTACTTTGTTTTAATTCAATGCACGAAGGAGTTCATAAATCACACACTGAGGGAACATCACTCTATTGTAATGATTTATATAGGCTTTCTCGATCAAAGATGGTGGGGGTCGGTCAGGGGGCGCTGGGCTGAGGAGATGTTGGGGGTCGGTCAGGGGGCGCTGGGCTGAGGAGATGTTGGGGGTCGGTCAGGGGGCGCTGGGCTGAGGAGATGTTGGGGGTCGGTTCAGGGGGCGCTGGGCTGAGGAGATGTTGGGGGTCGGTCAGGGGGCGCTGGCTGAGGAGATGTTGGGGGTCGGTCAGGGGGCGCTGGCTGAGGAGATGTTGGGGGTCGGTCAGGGGGCGCTGGGCTGAGGAGATGTTGGGGTCGGTCAGGGGGCGCTGGCTGAGGAGATGTTGGGGGGTCGGTCAGGGGGCGCTGGCTGAGGAGATGTTGGGGGTGGGTGAGGGGGCGCTGGCTGAGGAGATGTTGGGGGTCGGTCAGGGGGCGCTGGCTGAGGAGATGTTGGGGGTCGGTCAGGGGGCGCTGGGCTGAGGAGATGTTGGGGGGCGGTCAGGGGGCGCTGGCTGAGGAGATGTTGGGGGTCGGTCAGGGGGGCGCTGGCTGAGGAGATGTTGGGGGTCGGTCAGGGGGCGCTGGCTGGAGGAGATGTTGGGGGTCGGTCAGGGGGGCGCTGGGCTGAGGAGATGTTGGGGGTCGGTCAGGGGGCGCTGGGCTGAGGAGATGTTGGGGTCGGTCAGGGGGCGCTGGGCTGAGGAGATGTTGGGGTCGGTCAGGGGGCGCTGGGCTGAGGAGATGTTGGGGGTCGGTCAGGGGGCGCTGGGCTGAGGAGATGTTGGGGGTCGGTCAGGGGGCGCTGGGCTGAGGAGATGTTGGGGGTCGGTCAGGGGGGCGCTGGCTGAGGAGATGTTGGGGGTCGGTCAGGGGGCGCTGGGCAGAGGAGATGTTGGGGGTCGGTCAGGGGGCGCTGGGCTGAGGAGATGTTGGGGGTCGGTCAGGGGGCGCTGGGCTGAGAAGATGTTGGGGGTCGGTCAGGAGGCGCTGGGCTGAGGAGATGTTGGGGGTCGTCAGGGGGCGCTGGCTGAGGAGATGTTGGGGGTCGGTCAGGGGGCGCTGGGCTGAGGAGATGTTGGGGTCGGTCAGGGGGCGCTGGGCTGAGGAGATGTTGGGGGTCGGTCAGGAGGCGCTGGGCTGAGGAGATGTTGGGGGTCGGTCAGGGGGCACTGGGCTGAGGAGATGTTGGGGGTCGGTCAGGGGGCGCTGGCTGAGGGGATGTTGGGGGTCGGTCAGGGGGCGCTGGGCTGAGGAGAGGTTGGGGGTCGGTCAGGGGGCGCTGGGCTGAGAAGATGTTGGGGGTCGGTCAGGAGGCGCTGGGCTGAGGAGATGTTGGGGGTCGGTCAGGGGGCGCTGGCTGAGGAGATGTTGGGGGTCGGTCAGGGGGCGCTGGGCTGAGGAGATGTTGGGGGTCGGTCAGGGGGCGCTGGGCTGAGGAGATGTTGGGGGTCGGTCAGGGGGCGCTGGGCTGAGGAGATGTTGGGGGTCGGTCAGGGGGCGCTGGGCTGAGGAGATGTTGGGGGTCGGTCAGGGGGCGCTGGCTGAGGAGATGTTGGGGGGCGGTCAGGGGGCGCTGGCTGAGGAGATGTTGGGGGTCGGTCAGGGGGCGCTGGGCTGAGGAGATGTTGGGGGTCGGTCAGGGGGCGCTGGCTGAGGAGATGTTGGGGGTCGGTCAGGGGGCGCTGGGCTGAGGAGATGTTGGGGTCGGTCAGGGGGCGCTGGGCTGAGGAGATGTTGGGGGTCGGTCAGGGGGCGCTGGGCTGAGGAGATGTTGGGGGTCGGTCAGGGGGCGCTGGGCTGAGGAGATGTTGGGGGTCGGTCAGGGGGCGCTGGGGTGAGGAGATGTGGGGTCGGTCAGGGGGCGCTGGCTGAGGAGATGTTGGGGGTCGGTCAGGGGGCGCTGGCTGAGGAGATGTTGGGGGTCGGTCAGGGGGCGCTGGGCTGAGGAGATGTTGGGGGTCGGTCAGGGGGCGCTGGCTGAGGAGATGTTGGGGGTCGGTCAGGGGGCGCTGGCTGAGGAGATGTTGGGACGGATATTAAAGAGCGTCTGTAACTCTAAACAACATAAAGACTTTGACTGCGAGTCATAGCAAGCACTGGACCCGGAGCCGTGGACAGCTGTGAGTGGATTCAGACGGTTGGGAAGTGAAGGTTTGTCGTTGGCATGGTTACGGTTCAGACCCGTTCCTACAGGCTGCCGTGTGACCTCATGACAGCCCGTTGGAAAGCGTGCAGCAGTACGGTCTGAGTGATCAGAGTCCAGTCCAGCTGTCACTTCCAGCGTTTGAGATGCCTGCAGGAAAGAGGACATCGGAGGTTTCTTTTCTTTCTGTGGGACTAAACAAGATATCCTGATCTGATCCTGATTCTGAAAACACATTTAGGAAAATGGTCGAGGGACATTTCGGGTAATCGCATTTCAGCCAGGTCAAAACAAATGGAGACTCTTGCATCAAGAGTTGCATTTTAGTTTCAAAGAGAGAAAACAAAAGTCGAGATTTTGGAACAGTCTGTGACGAAGAACACTTCTTTGTAAGCAGACGATATGTTGTTTGACTTTGAAGACGCATCAGATGGAGTTTATGGTGAAATGCTTGCAGTAAAGGAACAACGATTGGTCTCACTGTCGGGTTTGGTTCCTGTCGAAATGGAAATGCTGAATGACTTCTTCACATGGTTGTACAACATGAGAGGAAACTCGGTTTAGTTTATTTGTTAATTGTGGGAAACATTTCCAAATAGTTGTTTACACAAACAATGAATGACATAAGACAACGTGTGAAGCGTGGCGCTGTTGAGAGAGGGGCAGGATGCCCGTCAAGAGAAGGACACTAAAACCAAATGTATTTCAATAAATGAGAAATCAAAATATTTTGTGTAAGAATCTGATATTGTTGCTTACCGACTGTGATTTGTGAGAACTGCAACACTTCTCCGTTCTAATTCTAAACAACTTGACACACACACACACACACACACACACACACACACACACACACACACACACACACACACACACACACACAGTCTACAGCAAGGTGACAGAGAGTCAAAGAGACGACTGTGAACAAGCTGTGAAATGTGTTTCACTCTTACCTGGTAATACATTTCACAACTAGACGTCAATACACACACACACACACACACACACACACACACACACACACACACACACACACACACACACACACACACACCATGTATACATCACTTCAGGGGACATTACATTGACTTACATGCATTTCCTGGAGACTTAACCTAACCAAGTCTGGTCCCTGAAATTAATGATCCCTTATGGGGACCTCCAATGTGTCCCCATAAGGGAGGCGAGTCCCCACACGTGACTATGTAAACAGATTTAGGTCCCCACAAGTATAGTAATGCTAGACCACACACACACACACACACACACCGTCCGCTCTGTGCAGAAACCTTTGATATGCTTCAGGTCATCCTAGTTTAGCACAACCAAGTTAAATTGAGGCCCATCGCTGATTGGTAAACACTGTTTTAGGACTACGACGTAATCCAGATTAAGAGCTATCAATAGAAACAGGATTATTGCACGTACTTCAGCTACGAGCTGTTCGCACTCATTACAGAGTGGTACCTTAACACTTCAGGTCATGGAAGCCTGACCTCTGACCCCGGCGTCAGACATCATGCAGCCTTTCTGCAGATTACATTCATTGAGTCGAGGAATATTTCCTAGCGTCCCCTCAAGTGACACACTTCCTGTTTCCCGTCAGCGCTGTTCCCCGTCAGCGCGGGCAGACTGACGGCCGGACGCACCGGGGCCTCTCAACTGGGACCAATGAAGTGCTCGAGCTTCATATTCTCTAAGTCTACGAAACGTACTTTAGACTTTTGTCCTAAATCCTCTCAGCGCGTGATTTGCTGACAGACGGTCAGAATGCTTAAAGTCTCCAGAACGAAAACATGAACTGAATCTGGAAACACTTCAGTTGGAGTATGTTTTATGAAGGTTATTAAGACACACACACACACACACACACACACACACACTCAGGTAAGTGATGGGCGGCTGTCAGTCCAGGTGTGCCTCTGCTCGTCTGTCAGCGGAGGCAGGTAAGGGATGGGGGGGTGATGAGGGGAGGTTTTTGGGGGGGAGGCTCCAAAACCATTATCCCGTTCGTCGCCCAGCTGTTTCCCGCCTCGGAGCGAGACTCTTCCTCATCTCCGTTCCCGAACACTCGTTTAAAAAACAGATCGTGTAGGCGAGGAGGCGGCGCGAGGAATGTGGAGCGAGGGATGGAGAAAGGACGGAGAGCGGAGGATTCGAATATCCCAATAAATCACAGACGGAGACGATCGGA